>NW_027288241.1:20000-22500 GCF_047511675.1 Marmota flaviventris
CGCGAGGAGGGAAAGAGGGGCGCGCGCCCCGCTCTCCTTCTCTTCCGCGTGAGAGTTCCCGCGGCCGGGAGGGCTCCCGGGGGGGGCGGCGGCGGCCTCGTCGGTGGCCGCCGCCGCCCGCGGACCCCCGCGGTGTTTCCTCTGTACGTCGGCTTCTCGCTAGGACGGTTCCAGCGTGCCGCCTTCCGCGTGGGGTACGGGGCGGAAGATCCGCCGCCCGCCTGCTGTTTCCGACGCCGAGCCGCTCCCCCGGTCGCGGTCGGGACGCGACCCGCGGCGCAGTCTCTCGGGGCGCCCGTGTGTGGGTGTGTGTGGCGCGCGCGGCGGTGTTGTGTCGTCGTGGTCGCCGTCGGGGCGCGGCCCGCGCGGGGAAGCCCTCCGGGGTGTCCCCCGCGAGGTGGTCGGGTCCCGTCGGCGGCGCCGGCGGCCTCGCCGCCGCCGCCGCCTCCTGACGGCCCGCCCTGGACGGCGTTCCGCCGTCGCGGGTGGGTAGCGCTGCGGTCCTCGCGTCCGGCCGGGGCCGGGGTCGGCGTCGGTTCCCGGCGTTGGGCGGTGGGGGCTCCGCCTCCCCGCGGCAGAGTGCGCTCGTCCCGTCCCCCCCCTCTCCAGGTACCTAGCGCGTCCCGGCGCGGAGGTTTAAAGACCCTCAGGGGCGTCGCCCGTCCCCCTTGGTGTGTCGGGGGAGACGGGCCCGTGGGGAGCCGTGGGAGGGCCCGGCCCGACCTCTGCTCCCCCAGACTCCGCCGCCCACCCCCGGTCGGGGTGCGTGCCGCGTCCCGCCGCTGGCGGCCGCCGGGAGGGGGTGCCCGGCGGTCCCTTCGCGGCGGGCGTGTGTGCCGCTCCGCGCCGGTGGGGGGGGTGGTGGGAACCCACGGGCGCCTGGGGGGCCCGTTCCGTGCGCCCGGCCGTGCCCCGGTGCGGTCCTGCGGCGCCGGGCGAGCCCCGTCGTGGAAAAACCTCTCGACCACCACTGGGTTTCTGTTCTGGTACCCTCGTGTGCTTGGCCGGCCGGGAGGCAAGCTCTCTCTCCCTCTCTCCCTGTCTTCGCGCTCCGTGCGCCTTGGCGGCGGGGTTGGGGGGACTGTGGGGTGGTGGGGGGAGAGCCCGTGCCGCGCCAGGACCGGCGGGAGAGGGCCCTCGTGGCCCTCCTTCCGAAACCTCATACGACTCTTAGCGGTGGATCACTCGGCTCGTGCGTCGATGAAGAACGCAGCTAGCTGCGAGAATTAATGTGAATTGCAGGACACATTGATCATCGACACTTCGAACGCACTTGCGGCCCCGGGTTCCTCCCGGGGCTACGCCTGTCTGAGCGTCGCTTGACGATCAATCGCCCCCCCCGGGGGTTTGGCTCTTCAGCCTTGCCCCCCCCCGCGGGATGGCGCGGCTGGGGGTTTTCTCGCAGGGCCCGCCTCGGGACCTACGTCCCCCTAAGTGCAGACCCTGGCGGTCGGTTGGCGGTGTGCCGCTTCCCCCCCGCCCCTCGGTGGTTGGGGGGGGGGTCGTATGGCCTGTGGCCGCCGTTGCCGCCCGCCGGCCCGCCCGCCGCCACCTGCGAGTGGAGGCCAGAGAGGAGGAGAAGGGTGCGCGGTTGCTTCCGGTCGGTCCTCGTTCTGCCCGGTTGACGGGTCGCCGTCGGCGCGCGGTCGGTGCCGCCCGCGGCGAGGGTGTCGGGTGTGTCGTGAGGTAGAGCAGCGCTGGTGCGCGCCGGTCCGCGTCCGGGTCGCCGTCCGCCCCCGACGGCGGCCCGCCCGTGGCGCCGGGCCGGTCGCCCCCGCTGCTTTTCCCCGCGTCGCGCCCCCGCCCTCCGCGGAGGCCTCCCGCCGCCGCCGCGCGGCCCGGGCTGGCTCGGACGTTCCCCGGTCGCTGGCCGCGTGCCCGCGCCCGCCCCGCCGGGGTGGGGCTCGCGCCGCGGGGGAAGGCGCGCGTGTGGCCGCGCCCCGGGGGATGCGTGCCCCGGCGGCGAGCCGCGGGACGCCGCGGTGTCGTCCGCCGTCGCGCGTTTTCCCTCCCGGGTTGTGGACGCGCCGCGCCGCTCCCCCCGCCGTGTCCCTCCCGCGCCGGCTCCTTCGCACGGAGCGGGCCAGCGGCGGCGGGGGAAGGAGGTCGGAGCGAGCTCGCGAGGCTGTCTCCCGGTCTCGGCGCGCGTGCGGGTGGAGGCCCGCGCGGGCGGCGTCGCGTGTGTGTCGGTGTGCGCTTGGCCCTCTTTCGGCGGGGGTTGGGTCGGGGGCGACCGCCGGGTCCCGCCGCGCCCCGCTTCCCCGCCGTGTGGGCCTCCCGTCCGTCGCCGGCTCCCGCGTCGCCGTCCGCCCCTCCGCCGCGCCGCGCCGGGCCGCGCCGGCCGCCCTCGCCCTCGTTTCTTTTCTCCTCTTCCGCACCCGGTGGGGCGCCTCCTCCCGGAGGCCGGCGGCCCGTGCTCTTCGTGCGCCCGTCCCCTTCTCCTTCCCACCCACCACCGCCTCGGCGCGGGTGGGAAGCGGGTGGGCGGGCGTCGTGGGCC
>NW_027288241.1:30000-47500 GCF_047511675.1 Marmota flaviventris
TGTGCCACCAGGGGCATCTGTGTGCAAAATGGAGTTCGCAGACTTCTCTTGTCTCATTTCTTCCTCTGTTTTTCTCCTCCTCCTCCTCCTCCTCCTCCTCCTCCTCCTCCTCCTCCTCGCCCCGCCTTCCCCTCCCCTCCCCCACCCGCACCCTAACCTCCCCCTCCCCTCCCCTCCGCTCTCCCTCTCCCTCTCCCTCTCCTCCTCCTCCTCCTCCTCCTCCTCCTCCTCCTCCTCCTCTTCCTCTTCCTCCCCCCATCCCCCCCCCGCCCAAGTTAATTTGTCAATGGTTTCTTTTTAGCTATAAGTGGCGGTAGGATGACTCCACGAATATTCCTTATTTCAAGTGGGGACATTCTTTCCTAATCGGGAGTTCAGTTTTAATTGCATGCATCAAATCATTACTTGTGTGGGTCTGGGCTTTTTCTTCTCTTGGTGGTCAGTACCTGGAGAGGAATGTCACAGCCAGGGGGGGGTGCTCTTGAGTGTTTGTGCATTTCTGTCCTTCCTTGCCCACCAACTCAACTCTCGCTCGCTCCCTCTCTCCTTCCCTCCTTCCTTTCTTTCACTTTTGCTTCACTGTTTCTTTCCTGCTGGTGCTGGTGCTGGTGGTGCTTCCTTTCGTTTACTTTTCTTTATTTTTGTTCTTGATTTTTTTTTTTTAATATTTGCTCCCCCTCCCCCGGCCTTTCTCTCTCTCTCTCTCTCTCTCTCTCTCTCTCTCCTCTTCCTGTTGCTGAAAGCTTGGCCCAATCCAATAAGGATGGCAAGGTCTTGAGACACAGGAAAAAAGGCTTATGGCAGCACTGGCAAAGCAAAAACACAGGGACTCTTCTGCACGTCAGCAACAACAGGAGGTTTTGTAGAGGAGATTCAAAGGCCACCTTGCACTTCTTCCTGGCCGCAGTTGTAATTCGGCTTCTTACTTTTGATAAGAGTCATTTCTGACATCCTCTGGTCTCCAAAGTCTATGTGACTTCAAGACTACGCTGGGCGTGGACTCAAGGACAGATAAGTCTGCCTAAAACAGGGAAGAAAGGTGATATGATTTCCACTGGATTGAATCCAGAAGTACCTAACCACCACCACGGAGTTACACCTCAATTTTTTTTTTTTTTTTTTTTTTTTTTTTTGAGAGGGAGTGTCCCTTGATTGCTCATGTTGGCTAACATCAAAGGAGACAACATCCTATCTCAGTCTGTGATAAACCCTGTGGTGGTGTTATCACATGGGGTGGGGGGGGTGGTGTCCTTCCCCTTCCCCTTCCCCTTCCCTCTCTCCTTTCTCTATTTGCTGGTTAAAGCTCAAGGTCTCTGGAGGTTGCCTGAGTACTCCCAGGACCTCACCTTCTCTGGTGAGTAGCTGAGGTGGTGGTTGCTGGACACGGTCCTACCATTCTGATCTTTCACTACTCTTACTGTTCTCTTCCAGGACTTTTGGATCGACTTCCTTCTTCCAAGGATGGTGGAATGATGACAAAGATGATTTGGGACACTTTTTTTTTTTTGGTGGTTGTTTTTCCTCCCGGATGGCTGTCAAACCTGCAGCAGCACACACATCCGTCCATCTCGAAGTGAAGAATCTCTAAAGGATCTTCAAGGAAAGCATGGACAAGGAGGATTCGGTCCCGGGAGACTCTTGACACGAGATGGGAAATCCCCCCCCCCCCCATTTCTTCTGGAAAGTACCTAATACCAATATAAAGACAGGACAAAATGCAGCACAGGCTGGCTGGCTGGCTGAGGTTTATGTAGCGCCGAGTAGTTCTACAGGTAAAATTGGATCCCAGAGCAACTGTGCAGCTACTCAGGGTCCTTGCCTTCCCCAACTGTCCCCTATGGGACCGAAGCTGCTCCCTCCCCTAAGGCTTTCTCAGTCAGCTAATCCTCCACACTTAGGAGTGGTGAAGGTGGGACACACGTTTTAGGCTTGCTTGGCTTCTTCAGTCGGATCTCATCTTGCCACCGGGTCAGAAACACAAGCATATACACGAGAATGTGCATAGCGACGGGTTTCCACCCTGTGGAACTTGGGAGTCCACAGTGAGTGGTCTGTGGTCTGAAAAGGGCAGCCTCGTTAGTTGCAGTCACTGAACGCTAGGTGGCGCAAAGCTACCGTCATTTTGGAAGGCCTGCCTGAGTTCCATTTCCAGTTTAGATATAATCTATCTACATGTGTAGACATAGATAGATAGATAGAGAGACAGACAGACAGACTTAGATATGTATATCTATATCCATATAGAGATCACTAAGCTGCAAGCCGCCGCGTCATATCTTCCTCTCTTCCCTCAGCCTACTGAGTCCCTGGAAAGACAGATGGGCACGGGCCTCAGTGCGGTTGTTCCCCCGCCCCCCCTCCCCCATACAGTAAAGTCCCCCGGAAGCACTGGGGGGCGGGGAGGACATATCGCTTTCACCCCTGGTATCTGATCACTTTCCTTAGCCTTTAACATGCCCCACCTAGGAGATAGCTTCTGTGCCTCTGCCCGACCCTTGGAATTTGAACTATAATCCACACTTCCCCCATCCCACTCACTCCAATTCCCCAGCAGTAGTCCCTCCCAAGGCTGTCACCACTAGAGGTCCATAGTAAACACCTTCCCCCACCCCTGAGAGTTATGAGGGAGGGCCTGGATGAGGTTAAGAGAGAAACAAACAAAAACAAAACAGTGATGTTTCCTGTGTGTGTGTGTGTGTGTGTGTGTGTGTGTGTGTGTCTAGTGTGTACCGGTCTGCGCACAAAACCCAAACAGGATGAATTTGGGCCTGGGAGAAGGAGAGGGAGGCCCTTCCTGGGTTTACTTTCTGGGGAAGGGAAGAGACAAAGGAAAAAAGGTGAGGGTGTTGCCCAGCAATCAAGACCGTTTGTGGACCAATGCCCAAGGCCCTGGGTCTCTTCCCCAGCCTAGCATCACAAAAGAAACAAAAGTAGTGAACAAAGAGAGACTCAAACAACCAAAACAGGCAAGGCAATCTCATCTCAAAGTGCCCACGGGAAAGGAAAAAAAAAAAAAAATGAAGACTGCCAGACTGCCGTGCTGGGCTGGGATGGGCTGGGGTCCTTTATATCTCAGCGTTGGAGTGCTCGCCTAGCATATTCGAGGCCCTGGGTTCCATCCTCGGCTCCAGATAAAAAGAAACTAATAACATAAAGGCATTGTTTCCAACTAGGCCAAATAAATAAATAAATAAAATCAAGACACTAGAAGAGACCTTGCTCACACAGAAAAAAAAAAAAAAAAAGCGGGGGGGGGGGGCAGATCAAGATGGAAATCACTCTACCCTTGGCATCCAATAGACAAATAAGGCTCCCCATACTCATGTCAGGGTTTCCTTGGTGGGGATGGAACTAAAAACCAGCCCCTCACACAGGGGCTGGTTTCTGACTGGAGCCTGGAACTGGGGACTGAACACAGACACAGTTTACCACTGAGATAAACCAACATCCCCTCCCCTTTTTATACAGATATTTTTATACATTTTTGGTAAATCCATTGATTTATGAGTTGAACCCAGAAGCGCTCACTTGACCACTGACTGAGCCACATCCCCATATTCAATTTATCTATCTATCTATTCATTTGTTTTCTGGCTTGCTTGCTTGTTCTAGTTAAAGCTTGGTCCCAGGGTTTCAAAAACTGACTTCCAGACCACTCACGTAGAAAGGAATCAAGCCTTTATTAAAGCACAAGTAGTGGCGACTGAGCAGAAGAACATAAAGCTGTTCCCCTGGCCAGCCCCAAACAATTGCAAGGGTGCCCCTTATAAGCCTGAAACCTGCAAAAGGGACGTTTTGGGGGGAGGGGGCGTCTAGCTAATGCAAGCAAGCCATAGCCATGTTACAGAAGCGGGAGAGTGAAGTCAGGCGGAGGGACGCTCAGCCAATCACAATCAGCCTAGCCACTCCAGTGACAGAAGCATAGCCGCCCCCCCCCCCCCCCCCCCCGTTATGGGCTAGTTACAGAAACAATGTCCCATTTCCGTGTTCTTAAAGGTTTCTATAGCACAAGGAAAAGAACATCTTGCCCCAGTCATCACCCTTCTACTTGGCCTGGTTGTTTTACAGAATGGAGACATAAAACAAAACGGAGTCCCATTTGCTTTTACTATCACAACTTTTCTTTTGGAGACAGGGGTCTCGCGAGGTTACTTTCTCTCGCTATGAGCTTACAATCCTTCTCTCAAGCTCCTCCTGATCCTCTGGGGGGGGGGGGGAGGACAGACATGAACCCCCAACCCATGCCTGGCTAAAACTTGCATTTTAATTTTTTTCCCCTTTAATTTCTTGAGTTGTAGATGGATGGACACACTATCTTTACCCTATTTGCTTGTGTGCCCCTTTGTTTTGGGTTCTGTGGTGCTCAGGATCGAATCCGGCGCCCCACACGTCCCAGGCAAGTGGTCTACTACCGAGCTAAAACCCTAGCCCAAGCTTTGCATTCTAGAATGAATACATTTCCTTCAATGCTGAAGGAACACAGACATATTTATTGTACAACAAGCCCAGAGATCTTCACATCACATTGCCTAGAAGTCCTACGTACATTCATTGACCTTTGACTTTGGAAGCCACGTTCAGAATCTATGACTCTGGCCAGATAACTGCCACGATGTGGTTTTTGCTCACCAACAGTTGGACCTAGGTGAACAGCTTGGACTCAAGTGGACAAATACTCTTATGCGTTCAGAAAACAGTGCCACTCGCCTGGTACAGGAGTATTCTTTCAACAAACGATCACCAAACCCTTACTTACTCAATTAAAACTAACAGATGTGAAAACTGGTCATTAATGGCACAGATCTTTTTATTTATTTATTTATTTTTAAACTTTTTTTTTAGAGAGAGTGTGAGAGCGAGAGACAGAGAGAGAGAATTTTTAAATATTTATTTATTTATTTATTTATTTATTTATTTAGTTAGTTAGTTAGTTAGTTTTCGGTGGACACAACATCTTTGTTAGTATGTGGTGCTGAGGATCAAACCCGGGCCGCACGCATGCCAGGTGAGCGGGCTACCACTTGAGCCGCATCCCCAGCCCCAAGCACAGATCTTTTTTTTCTTTTTTTTAAATCTGAATGTTACACCGAATGCGAATGCATATGTTAGAACTTCCACATGTGTCACTGACTATGGGATAAGTTTAGAGCTTCGATACAATACACGTTCTAATAAAAAGGGCACTAATTGGTGACCTCTCATGTAGGAAACCTATATGTCTTTAAGTGTACCGACTTTTGAAGAATAAAATAATCTCTCACACACAGCATACTACTCTAGTCCCCAGATGTGCACACATCTCCAGTGACAGACATGTGGGGTGATTCAGGAGAATCACAAGACTAACACAGCCTCAGCAACTTATGGAGCCCTGCGGTAATGAGAGAGAGAGAGAGAGAGAGAGAGAGAGAGAGAGAGAGAGAGAGAGAGAGAGAAGGGGGGGGTAGGTGTTGGGGGGGGTGTTGCTCAGAGGCAAAGCATCTCAGAAGGAAGAGGGGGAATTTATTATAATAAGAAAACATAAGAACTGAACCTTTACAGCAACAAAACTCTGACGACTCTGCTGACACTCTGTTGTTCGAGGCCTAACAAGGTTATCAAACAGAAAAGTGATTTTCTGGATGGAAATTCTAAATATTTGTTAGCCAATGGGCAGATAACCGACCCTGAAAGTCAATATAGCCTTCACCTATGATTAGGGAGGGGGAGGGAAGGAAAAAGAGAAAGGAAAAAGGATATGGGTTTTAACATGAGCCTCAGTGGCTGAGCAGTGAGACTTATACTCAAAGCATATAAAGTGGACCCCTGTTACATTTTCTTTCTGACCCCCCCCCCACCTCCCCCCCCCCCCCAGTTCCTTGATTTGACAGTTGGGAGAAAATTTTTTTTAAAAAAGACAAAAAGGACAACAACAGCAACAGACAGAAACCACAGCCACCCTTACGAATTTCTGAATTTACATGAGTGAATTACTCTTCTTGATTCTCAGTAACATAGTTTATACTTTTCATGGTTTTTGGTTTGTTTGTTTGTATGTAGTTAAAAAAAATCAGAAGAAATTATTGTTATTCATTGCATATAGAGTGACCCATGTTAGCTCGATCTTATCTCTCAGTTGCAAAGAAGGGGGGGGGGGGCGAAAGGGGGGAGGGGTTGTTGTTGTTGTTGGTGGTGGTGGTGGTGGTGGCAAAAAGCAACCTGGAACCTGCTTTACCTAGGCTACTGGTTTGATAAAGTCTTCCTTACATGGATGTGTTGTAGGGACAAATGAGGCAAGGCACCGACCGAACAGAGCAGGAAAACGGTTTTATTTGGCTGCAGCCAAGTTCAGAGGACACGGCTGGCTTTTGCTGTAATGAATTAATCCCCTGAGTTCAGGTAGTTTCAGAGTTTTCTACCGAGCATGTAAGGGGAGGGGCTCAGAAACTCATGGTCAGCAGAAGTTCACATAAAAGCAGCTTTTTCTCTCACTGTTCTGGGCATGTTAACCCCTCGAGGACAACACCTGAGAAGGGGAGAGCTTCTTCTCCCCTGTCTAGTCTCCCCCTGCCAGCTGTTACCATGGAGTCCAGTTGGTAACTTCTTCTCGTATCTTAAACCTGTAGACATCTCTGTGAAGTCCAGCTCAAGGCCAGAGGCCTTGTTTGCACATTTCTTCAAAGTACTATTCTGGATATGTTTGTGAAAAACTAGTAAGGGGGAGTGCTGGTATCTTCTCGGCCAGTGGCCAAGTAAACAGGGCGACACGAAAATAGGAAGTTTATCCACCTTGAGTTCTTTGGCAGAGACTCTTCGGCTGCCTGACAGACCTAAAACCAGTCTGGGTGAAGATTTCTGAAGAGGCCCAGTTAAGACTTTTCAGTGGAGAAAGGGGGTGCCACTTCAGATGATGAATCATCGCAAAGACACATTGGACTGACCCAAACATATCACATATTTTAAGATTCTTCTCATTCACGGCAAAGAGTAAGCAGTTTTACCTAACAATAGTTTGGTTTCAAAAGGCTTTTTTTTTTTTTTTTTTTTTTTTTTTTTAAATCTAATCCCCCTGCTTTTCCCTTAGAGCTCTTCTCTTTTCTCTAGGAAAACTCTACTCTTAGTCAGAGGTCCAAATCTCCGTTCAAATGACACAGGAAAAAAAAAAGAAAATTCTCTCAAGCACCTGGCCCCCTCCTGCCCCAAACAAAAAAGTTCTGGGTGATCAATGAATTTAAGAGGCAGGAAGAATGGATCATTAACAGAAATGAACATAACCACAGTTACTACTTTCTAAGAATTGGAAAGAATTACCCAGGGCAGAGCTTCCAATTGAAACACTGTAATTATTAGAGAACAAACAAACAAAGAAACAAACAGACAGACAGACAAACAAAAACCCTGAAGTACAAGAGACTCTCCCCTTCTCTCTCTATAACTTACACACTCTCTCTCTCTCTCTCTCTCTCTCTCTCTCTCTCTCTCTCTCTCGCTTGATTTTCAGTTTCTCACTTAGTGGAGCACCCCTTTTCTTTAGGATCAATCTCCTCCTAGGTTTCTTTTTATACCAAAGGGGGGCAAGTTACACATGATCCAGGAGAAGGAGGCCAAAGCAATCAGATTACTAAGGAACATCAGGAGAGAGAAATTAAATGCTGGTGGACACATTGAACCAATGCTGTGAAACAAATGATATTCAAATTAACCTCTTAGTTTAGTTTTAAACCAATCGGTCAGCATAAATGCAGAGTTAGAGAGACAAACTGACCCTTAAAACAGATACGCGAAACCATACTGGAATTTGAAACAGGTTGGGAATTGTGAACAGCCTGGAGAGGCCACATTTTTCTTCCTTCAGGGGCAGTGGGAGAGACTTTGCACTGCCTTTTGTTATGTAAATTAGAACTGAGACCTGCCCCCAAGCAAGCCCGGTTTAGTGTAAGAATCTTACTTCCCCGCCCGTCCTGATAACTGGCACCCCATCCTGACAGAAAACAAATTTTCCCTTGCAGACAAAGTGGTAGGAACCCAAAGAGGCTGGAACCACCCCTCCCCCTCCCCCCCCCCCAAAGAAAAACCACAATGGCACCGAGAAGGAATAGTACAAGTACCTGCTCTCTCTAGGCTACTGATTTGATAAAGTTGACACTTTGTTGGGGGTATTTCAATCTCACCTTGACCCCTGACCTGCCCCTCTCAAGAGTTTGTGAAAGATGGATGCTGCTATTTCTCCCTGAGATTTGTGAATCTACAGGTTTATACTTTCTTTGGGTTTAATCCGGTTCTTGAAATGACTCCTGGCAGTGGCCAACATGCCCGACCTCCAGCTTACTTTTGTGTTGTTCAGAGAAGAGTTGTGGTGTGATTTCATCTTTTAGACTTTGTGGAGATTTGGTTTATGTTCCATTCTACGGTCAACTTTGGTAAACATTCCGTATTCGCTTTAAAAGAATGTCTGCTGTGTGGTGGTGGCCTTGCAGTGTTCTGAACATGCCCATTAGGTGTGGGTTGTTCGCGATGTAGTTCTGCTGTCCTTTGTTACTGATTATTTATTTATGGCCTAAGTCGTCAGCTGCTAAGGGATGAGTGTTCTCGCCTCTTTGCCATAATAGATTTATCCATCGTTTCTTTTAATTCTCTCTGGTTTTCATGTAGGTATTTATTTATTCATTCATCCATTTATTTATGTATTTATTTATTTTTCAGCTGTAGATGGACACAATATCTTTATTTTTATTTATTTATTTTTATGTGGTGCTGAGGATGGAACCCAGGGCCTCACGAATGCAAGGCAAGCACTCTACCACTGAGCTACAATCCCAACCCTCATGTAGGTATTTTGAGGTTATTGAAAGACTTGCACACTACCTTAAGATTGTTGAATGCTTCCTCAAACATCTGACTGTTTATCAATGTGCTATGTTCCTCCTACGCCTGGCAGTGATTGTCTTGTGTGTACCTTGAAGTCATACTGAAAATAAAATAAATAAGTGACTGGGTACAGTGGCCTATGCCTGTCATCCCAGACACGCTTCTCTCTCTCTCTCTCTCTCTCTCTCTCTCTCTCTCTCTCTCTCTCACACACACACACACACACACACACACACACACACACACACAGCCGAGGCAGGAGGATCGAGAGTTTAAAGCCACCCTCAGCAAAAGTGAGACACTAAGCAACTCAGTGAGACCCTGTCTCTAAGTAACATACTAGATAGGTAGGGCTAGGGGATGTGGCTCAGCAGTCAGTGAGTGCCACTGAGTTCAATCCCTGGTTACAGGCCTCCTCCAATAAATAAACAGATAAATAAATACATATGTTTATTTTGTTTATTTAGGTGATGATGATGATTTTAATGTGGTGCTGGGATTGAACCCTGTGCCTCATACGTACTTGGTAAGTGCTGTACCATTGAGCCACAACACCAGACTGACAACACCATGAAGTGCTCTTGCTCAGACTGTGGTCTCCTGTGTGGCTGGGGAGGGCAGGGGTTGGGTCCATTTAGGGCTGATAGATATTGGTTGCACTGCTACTTCTTAGATGAAACAGTGCGTAATATGTGCACACAGATAAAAATGAAGGTAGAGATGGCAAGCTTTCTCCAGCTTGATTTATCCCAGAGCATGTGGTGTTTCAGTCTAGGGCAACAGACCATGCTTTTTAGCCAAGGCAGCCTCACTTAGAGCCCTGTTACAGCTTCTTATTACCAAGTGCCTAAATGTAAAATTTGGCTCCGTGATATTGATAGATCAATAAAAATAAAAATACAACAACAACAACAACAAAAAAAAAAAAAAAAAAAAAAAAAAAAAAGAAAGAAATAAAAAGATAAAATGGCCAAACAGACAAAATAGAACTCCACAAGGAAGAATCCTTTTTCCTATTATGATTAGTATTCTTTTTTTTTTTTTTTTTTTTTTCTGTTTCGTAGTACGTTGTCGGTGGACAGCACACCTTCTTTCGATTTGTTCCTTTTTGTATGGCGTGCTAAGGCTCAAACTCTGTGCTAGGCCGGTCCTCTGCCACTGACCCAAAGACACAGACAGCCCCTAGACAAGAAAGGATTCTCAGAGGCTGGTCATCTTCCAATTTTTTTTTTTGTACTGAAAAAGCAGGAAACACAAAGCCCAAAGACAAGCAGATCAAATTCCCAAGCAACCGATTTCAAACTGATTTTTACATGTTTCCGTCAATTCCTACATAGTCTGGATGGATCCAACCGTGGCCTATCAGTCAGTCGGCCTGACTAATTGTGGCTTCACCGTGGTGGTTTCGGTTTTGAAGTCCCACACCGCCGGATTCTCTAGGGGTGCTGGGCAGACTGCCGGCGCCTCCTGCTGCTGCGGGGGACCCTGGCGCGGGGTGGGGGGGGGTGGGGGTGGGGGTGGGGTGGGCAGCTGGCGGGACGTGTCCAGGTGACTTTCTACGACCCCTGCTAAGCGGATCTCGCTGACACCGACCGAGGTTCCGCGTCCCTTCCGCCTGATTTTGTTGACGGTTTTCGAGCTCCCCCTGGTGGCCGCTTTTATAGGAGCGTCTTAATCCACTTCTGAGAAGTATCTGTTCAGGTCCTTGGCCCATGGATTGATTGGATTATTTGTTTGATTCTTTTTTTTTTTTTTTTTTTTTGGCTTTTTGTCCCCCCCCCCCCTCCCCCCGTTGTTGTTGTTGTTTCGCTCTGGGACAAGGGCCCACGCTTTTTAGCCAAGGCAACCGCTCTTAGAGCCCTGTTATAGCTTCTTATTACCAAGTGCCTAAACGTAAAATTTGGCTCTGTGACCCAATGGAAAATGACTTGCGGTTTAAGAAAATGCTCAAAAAACAACAAAAAACTCAGGTAAACAGATAGGTAAATAGACGGCCATTTGTAGCGGCGGTGGAGGCTGCGTTCCGCAGGCGCTGCGGAGAAGCTCAGAGGAGCCAGTCCCCCGGCCGCTACAGCCCCTGACCCCTGCGCTCAGTCGGCTTCTCTGCGCCTCGGGCGGCACCAAGTCAGCCCCGGGGCTTGCTGCCGCGCCCAGAGTCCTTCCTGGCAGCTCCCGGCGCTCGGGACCCCCGCCCGTCCGCACACGTCCCCGAAGCCGGGCCTAGGGCGGGCGGCGGAGGCTCGGCGCGGCTCGGCGCGGCACGGCCCGGCTGGGCTCCGCAGTTTTGAAGAAATCTATACGTTTCAAAGACAGATTCTCAGAGTAAAGGATCGTGATGAGTTTCCAATGATTTTAATTGGTAATAAAGCAGACCTGGATCATGAAAGACAGGTTACACAGGAGGAAGGACAGCAGTTAGCATGGCAACTTAAAGTAACATACATGGAGGCATCAGCAAAGATGAGGATGAATGTAGATCAAGCCTTTCATGAACTTGTCCGGGTTATAAGGAAATTTCAAGAGCAAGAATGTCCTCCTTCACCGGAACCAACTCGGAAAGAAAAAGACAAGAAAGGCTGCCATTGTGTCATTTTCTAAGAATCCCTTGAATTTTAGCTACCAACTCCCAGGAAAAGCCCTCATCTCCTCCTCCTCTCCTGATGGTTTACCTCATGTTGGTACCTTTCTAGCCTTAGACAAATGATCACCGTGTTAGCCTTAGACCAAGAAGCCGGCTAATCCTTTCCAGACCAATTTAAAGGAAACACTAAGGCTGCTTCAAAGATGATCTGATTCTTTCTAAATACATGTCTACATATACAGACATATTCTTCTTTTAAGGGCTTACATCTTAATAGGGATGAATCAGTTGTGCAACCTAAGCTGTTTGCTAAGCTGAAGTTTTAGGTTGTGAAATAATTTTTAACTTCTGGAATCATATTACCTACTGTTATTCTAACATCCACAGGAGGGTTGTTTTTTTTAATATGAATTTTTTGCCTATCTTTAAAGATTTTGATGTCAACCTTACATAACCTTAAATACACTGAACGGAGTTTACAAAATTGAGACATATCAGACCTTTCTTGATACTACAGCTTTTGTTTCCCAGTGGCCAAAATACCAAAATACCTATTGTATTTATGGATTAAAACCTGCTTCTCGGGGCTGGGGATGTGGCTCAAGTGGTAGCGCGCTCGCCTGGCATGCGTGCGGCCCGGGTTCCATCCTCAGCACCACATACAAAGATGTTGTGTCCGCCGAAAGCTAAAACATAAATATTAAAAAATTCTCTCTTTAAAAAAAAAAACAAAAAACTGCTTATCAAGCCTGTGATGACTCCTCCTCTTGAAGATGATAGTGTTCTATGTGGCCAAATATTTGGACTCATTCTGGACTTGGGCATCTCAATGTGTACTTGGTTTCTTAATTTAACTCTTTCACAGCCATGCTAAGGATAAGAATGAATGATTTCTGTCTGTCTTCCTTTTCAAGTATTTCAGGTTTAAGGCATTCCAAAAAAACTAAAGTTGTTTTTGTTTGCTGTCATATAAAACACGGAATTGAGCTTTCCAGAGTCACAGATGGTTAATGTTTTTGCTATGTACTTTTGTGCATTATTTTCTTATTGAACTATTCAACAAGTATTTTTATATGTTTGTAAGCAAATATGCTTCACAGCATACCTTGTGTATATGTAAAGATAAGTATTTAATTCTCACTGTTCACTTTTAACTGACAAAGAAAAAAAAAGTGGAAACCACAGAAACTGTGGTAGAACTTTTACTTGCTGGTCTGATCCTGGTTGTATCTATCTTTGGCCAGTTTTATCCCCATTCAAGAAACCTTCCCAATCGAATACAACTGGATGAGACTCTGAAATCATTTCAATATCCCCTGCTATATATTGACTGTTATATCAAGTATTAATTGTAAAACTTGTAATTGACAATCAGTATAACTGTGGATGGCTTCTGATTTTGTTTTAATTCTGTGGATTCTGTTTAAGCAATTCAAAAGTATGTTCCTGATTGTGAGATACTAAGTGGTATGGCAGAGTTGTCACTTTATTGAATGTGTACAACAGTCCCATGACCTTTATAGAGCATACCCTTGGATAGCTTCAGGTGCTGAAATTAAAGTTGATCTGTTTTCACAAGATGAAAAAAAAAATTGGTAAATAAAAACACAAATACAGATAAGAATTAATGGGCTGGGGATGAGGCTCAAGTGGTAACGCGCTCCCCTGGCATGCGCGGGGCGCTGGGTTCTATACTCAGCACCACATAAAATAAAATAAAGATGTTGTGCCCACTGAATACTGAAAAACAAACATTAAAAAATTCTCTCTCTCTCTCTCTCTCTCTCTCTCTCTCTCTCTCTCTCTCTCTCCCTCCCTCCCTCCCTCCCTCCCTCTCCTTCTTTTGTCTTTAAAAAAGAAAAATAAGTAAAAGTTAAAAAAGGGGCTGGGGATGTGGCTCAAGTGGCAGCGCACTCGCCTGGTTGCGTGCGGCCCGGGTTCGGTCCTCAGCGCCCCATACAAACGAAGATGTTGTGTCCACCGAAAACTAAAAAGTAAATATTAAAATTCTCTCTCACTCTCTCTTAAAAAAATAAAAAAAAATGTTTATATATGTATATAAAATGTGGCCAGACAAAATAGAACTCCACAAGGAAGAATCCTTTTTCCTATTATGGTCAGCATTCTTTTTTTTTCTTTTTTCTTTTTTAGAGTAGTTGTAGGTGGACAGCACGCCTTCTCTTGACTGTGTTCCTTTTTGTATGCCACGCTAAGGCTCAAACCCAGTGCCTCCTATGTGCTAGGCCGGCCCTCTGGCACTGAACCACAGACACAGACAGAGGAGGAAGGATTCTCAGAGGCTGTTCATCTTCCGGTTTTTTTTTTTTTGTTTTTTTTTTTGGGTACAGAAACAGGCGGAAACACCAAGCCCAAAGACCAGCAGATCAAATTCCCAAGCAACCGATTTCAACGGGTTTTTACACGTTTCTGTCAATTCCTCCATTCTGTGGATGGATCCGACCGTGGCCTAGCAATCTGCCCGTCTGATAGTGGCTTCACCGTGGTGGTTTCGGTTTTGAAGTCCCACACCGCCCGTGTCCCCGGCCGGATTCTCTAGGGGTGCTGGGCCGATCTGCCTGCGTCTCGCGCCCGCCGCTGTGGGGGGCCCTGGCGGGGCGACCCGGCTGGTGGGATGTGTCCGGGTGACTCTCTACGACCCCTGCGGAGCGGATCCCGCTGACGCCGCCCGAGGTTCCGCGTCCCTTCCGCCTGATTTGGTTGACGGTTGTCGAGCTCCACCTGGTGGCCGCTTTCATGGGAGCGTCTGATCCTCGGAAGTCGCCAAGGCGTGATATTCGGTGGCGGTGGCCGAGACAGAGATCCAGGAGTTGGGCGGCGCCAGCGGAACTGTCTCGGTCGCGCTGGGCTGGGCCGTTGTGGCCCGTTGGCGGTATACTGGACCGGCAGGCTTTGTGTGTGTGTCGGTTGTCTTCTCTCCCTGCTCGGTCCGGGCCGCGGGCGCCTCGGTGGCAGTCTGAGCGGTTCCTTCGCCGCCACGGGCTTCGCTTGGCCCCGTCTGGGTCGGTCGCCGGGACTCCTGTGTTATTTTTCTCCCGCTGCCTCTCCCTCTCCCTCTCTCTCTCACGGGTTTTGGCCGCGGGGCTGCGCCGGGCGGGCCAGAGGGGTGTGCTTGGCCGGCCTTGCCGCATTCCCTCTTTGGGGGCCCGCTGCCCGGGGCTTGTCCTGATGGCTATGCCCGGCGTCCTTCGGTGGTGGGTCGCCTTAGCGTGTTCCCCGGCCGCCCCCCGGTCCTGCTCGTTGGAGATGGTGGTCCCCGTCTCTTGTTTTCGCCTTCGTCCACGAGGGTCGACCAGTTGTCCCTAGGGGCTCTGGAGCTCGGTGATGGGCCCGATATCGCGGTGTGCTGACCGCGACTCTGTTCAGGGAAGGCGGCGGTGCTGAGTGAACTGTTCCCCGTTGCCCCGGTCGCGATTGTTTTGGCCCGAGTTGGCCGTTTTCTGCCATCGGGTAGGTGCTGACACGTTGTCCTCTGGCGCGTGCCGCCAGAGGGAGGGAGCTTGGGCCTCCGGGTGCGTGCCGGGCTCTGGGCTGATGGGGTGGCCCGGACCCGTTCCCTCTGGAGCTGCTTGCCTGGGCCTGCGTGCGACGGCTCTTTGGCGCACCTGGAGTGCCCTCGCGGTGGTGCCACCTCCGGCCGGCCGGTCTTCTGGCGCCGGGGGGCGGCGGGGGAGGTGGCGGGTGGTCCTTTACCGCCCGTGCGCTCCTCGCTGCGGGCACCGGGGGCGGTGTGACGACGCTCGTTTCCATGGCTCTGAGTCGCGCGTGTCAGGCGTTCCCCGTTCCGTGTCGTCGGCCGCTCTCCCTGGGGTGTGGGGCCGGTGAGGCCGTAGCAGGCTCCTCTTAGAAGCGGTCCTCGCCGGGTCTCCCCCTGCTCCCTGGGTCTCTCCCGCCCACCCTGCTGATCGATGTGGTGACTCTGCGCTCTCCTGGGCTGGACCAAAGCCGCGCCAGGCGAGGGACGGACATTCATGGTGAATGGGCCAGCTCTTCTCGTCCTGCCTGCGGGTCCCTCGCCTTGCCTCCCCGCCCGTTCGCGGTGCGGGGAAGGGCGGGGGTGCGGAATCCGGCCTCGACCTCGCTCCCGGGGTCCTTTGACGTAGCGGGTGCTTCTCGCTCGCCGCCCGCTCTGGGCGGCCAAGGGCCGTGTGTGGCCCTCCCCGCGCCGGGGAGGGCTGCCGCCGTGCTGCTTTGGCGCGACGGTGCGCCTCTGCTTCGGTGCTCCTGGGGCGCTCCGGGTCGTTTCCTGAGGTGCCTGAGGCTGAGCCGGTGTGTGCTGTTCCCGATCCCAGTGCCGCTGCCGCGGCCGGCCGCCGCCTCGCTGTCGGTCTCGCCCCGTCTGCGGGGGTTTCTGAGGCGAGTGCCCGAAAGGAAGAGCGTTGTTGCTTCGCTCGGGGGATCGAGGCGGTAAGCTCGGCAGCGTTGCGCGTTCCCTCTCCGGGGGGGAGCGGGTTGCGTTGTCGTCCCCAGTGCCGAGTGGCGTGGGGAGTGTCAGGCGAGCGGGCGCCCGGGCGCTCTTCCCCACCTCCGGTGGGGGAAAGGAGACGTCGCCCGGGCGTTTGAGCGATTGTGGCGGGACGCCGAGCTGGGGCCGGTCCGGTCCCCGAGGCGATGGGGCTTTGGGTGTCCCCGGCCGCGAACGCTCAAGAAGCCTTGTGCTTGCCCATACCGCAGATCCCCCTCGTTGTCTCGGTGGCCGGTTGGGAGAGGGGCTGGGTCGGGTGCCGCCCACCCTCAGTGAGGAACGTTTCTCTAGCGATCCGTGAAGGGCGTGCCTCGTGTGGGGTACCGGATTCCCCCATTGGCCGCCCCCTGCCTTGTGCGCTACGCTACCGTCGGTGGTGTGTGTAGGCGAGAGTCCCCCCCTTCCCGCCGTCTGGGAGGGCGGGGGTCCGCCGGCCCCCCGCGGGTGGGGGCCGAGCGCCTGCTCTTTGTGCCTACCGCGGCCCACGCCTCCCCCCTTCGAGTCGGGGGAGGGTTCCTGCTGGGCCTGGCCGGGCCCTCTGGCGCACGTGGGGCCACCGTGTGGGCCGCTGGTGCCTGCCGCGTGTGTGCGCGCGGTGGCGGTGGGGCTCTGTTCGCGCAGCCGGGGGTTGAGGGGCCCCGTCCCCCCTTCCCCCTCGCCCGCTGCGAGTGGCCCTCTGCCCGCTCCCGGTCCCGAGCCGGCGGGCGGCCTGCGTGCGTGTGCGCTGGCCTGGGGCGCGGCCGCCGCGGCCCCCCCTGGGAGCGTTCCGCGGGCGGCGTGGTGAGCGAGCGGACCCTGGGGGCCGTAGAGGCCCAGGTCGTGGGACTCGACCGGCACGAGGTGTGGCGTTGCATGCTGGCGTTTGGAGTCCAGGCGCGTCTCGTCGCGTGGAGGGCCACCCTGTGGTGGCGGGGCGGCGGGTCTCGTTGGGAGGCTCCGGGGCTGGGACCGGAGGCCGGGTTGGCGTCGCAGGCGGTGCGGGACCGCCCTCGCGTGTGGCGGTGGGACCCCGCTTGTTTTCCTGGCGGCCCGACTCTGTGCCCGAGGTCTTCTCCCCGGTTTCCTCTCCGCGTTTCTTTGCCCCTCGCTGCCTCCGGCGCGCCCTCCATCCCGGCGGGGTTGTGCCCCCCTCCTCGCCTCCGCCGAGCCTCCCCCCTGGCTGACTGGTCGCGGCCGCGCTGCCGCCCCCTCCCGGGCGTGTACCGGGTGTGGCGGTGGGCACGCTGGACGGGCGGTTGTCGCTGGGGATGCTCGTCACGGTGTGCGGGTTGAGGGTTCGGGGGCTCCGCGCCTCTTGCGGCGGCGGTGGGGCGGTGGGGCCCTGTCCCCCGCGGGGGCCCTCCCGGGAGGTTGGCTGATGCAGGGAACCCGGCCGGCGGCTCGTCCGGGGCCACGCGGGACCGCCCGTGCGCCTAGTGTGTGCGCTGGCGGTGATACACCGTGTGCCGCCCTGGGTTTGTCCGTCCGGTGCGGCCCGCGCGGCTCGGCCAGCTCTCTCCGGGCGGGGCTCCTCCGCGGGTGGGCAGGTGCCCGCTCCCGTTTCCTGCCGCCCTTCTGGCGCGCCGCTCCCCACGCTGGCTGCAGCCGCC
>NW_027288241.1:60000-77500 GCF_047511675.1 Marmota flaviventris
ATTATTATTTTTTAACTTATTTTTATTTATTTTATGTTTTATTTGGTGCGATCTAACCCAGCGCCCCATGCTACCGGTTGAGCCACACACCCAGCCCCTAAGTTTCACCCTTCTCTCTCTCTCTCTCTCTCTCTCTCTCTCTCTCTCTCTCTCTCTCTCTTTTCCTTGACCCCCTCATCCTATTACTCCTTTCCTCCTCCAAGGCAACACACACACACACACACACACACACACACACACACATATATATATATATATATCCCGGAGGTCGACCAGTACACCCCCAACGAAAGAGGTCGACCAGTTGTCCCAATGTAAATACTGCCTGGGTAAGTGAAATTATGTGTGTTTTTCTTTTGGTTGGCTTTGATGTGGGACTGGGAGTGCTACTGGAGTTTTGACGCATTGCACTCTGCCTGCCTCATCCTCCCGAGTCCCTGGGATTACAATCTTGTGCCACCAGGGGCATCTGTGTGCAAAATGGAGTTCGCAGACTTCTCTTGTCTCATTTCTTCCTCTGTTTTTCTCCTCCTCCTCCTCCTCCTCCTCCTCCTCCTCCTCCTCCTCCTCGCCCCGCCTTCCCCTCCCCTCCCCCACCCGCACCCTAACCTCCCCCTCCCCTCCCCTCCGCTCTCCCTCTCCCTCTCCCTCTCCTCCTCCTCCTCCTCCTCCTCCTCCTCCTCCTCCTCCTCTTCCTCTTCCTCCCCCCATCCCCCCCCCGCCCAAGTTAATTTGTCAATGGTTTCTTTTTAGCTATAAGTGGCGGTAGGATGACTCCACGAATATTCCTTATTTCAAGTGGGGACATTCTTTCCTAATCGGGAGTTCAGTTTTAATTGCATGCATCAAATCATTACTTGTGTGGGTCTGGGCTTTTTCTTCTCTTGGTGGTCAGTACCTGGAGAGGAATGTCACAGCCAGGGGGGGGTGCTCTTGAGTGTTTGTGCATTTCTGTCCTTCCTTGCCCACCAACTCAACTCTCGCTCGCTCCCTCTCTCCTTCCCTCCTTCCTTTCTTTCACTTTTGCTTCACTGTTTCTTTCCTGCTGGTGCTGGTGCTGGTGGTGCTTCCTTTCGTTTACTTTTCTTTATTTTTGTTCTTGATTTTTTTTTTTTAATATTTGCTCCCCCTCCCCCGGCCTTTCTCTCTCTCTCTCTCTCTCTCTCTCTCTCTCTCCTCTTCCTGTTGCTGAAAGCTTGGCCCAATCCAATAAGGATGGCAAGGTCTTGAGACACAGGAAAAAAGGCTTATGGCAGCACTGGCAAAGCAAAAACACAGGGACTCTTCTGCACGTCAGCAACAACAGGAGGTTTTGTAGAGGAGATTCAAAGGCCACCTTGCACTTCTTCCTGGCCGCAGTTGTAATTCGGCTTCTTACTTTTGATAAGAGTCATTTCTGACATCCTCTGGTCTCCAAAGTCTATGTGACTTCAAGACTACGCTGGGCGTGGACTCAAGGACAGATAAGTCTGCCTAAAACAGGGAAGAAAGGTGATATGATTTCCACTGGATTGAATCCAGAAGTACCTAACCACCACCACGGAGTTACACCTCAATTTTTTTTTTTTTTTTTTTTTTTTTTTTTGAGAGGGAGTGTCCCTTGATTGCTCATGTTGGCTAACATCAAAGGAGACAACATCCTATCTCAGTCTGTGATAAACCCTGTGGTGGTGTTATCACATGGGGTGGGGGGGGTGGTGTCCTTCCCCTTCCCCTTCCCCTTCCCTCTCTCCTTTCTCTATTTGCTGGTTAAAGCTCAAGGTCTCTGGAGGTTGCCTGAGTACTCCCAGGACCTCACCTTCTCTGGTGAGTAGCTGAGGTGGTGGTTGCTGGACACGGTCCTACCATTCTGATCTTTCACTACTCTTACTGTTCTCTTCCAGGACTTTTGGATCGACTTCCTTCTTCCAAGGATGGTGGAATGATGACAAAGATGATTTGGGACACTTTTTTTTTTTTGGTGGTTGTTTTTCCTCCCGGATGGCTGTCAAACCTGCAGCAGCACACACATCCGTCCATCTCGAAGTGAAGAATCTCTAAAGGATCTTCAAGGAAAGCATGGACAAGGAGGATTCGGTCCCGGGAGACTCTTGACACGAGATGGGAAATCCCCCCCCCCCCCATTTCTTCTGGAAAGTACCTAATACCAATAAAGACAGGACAAAATGCAGCACAGGCTGGCTGGCTGGCTGAGGTTTATGTAGCGCCGAGTAGTTCTACAGGTAAAATTGGATCCCAGAGCAACTGTGCAGCTACTCAGGGTCCTTGCCTTCCCCAACTGTCCCCTATGGGACCGAAGCTGCTCCCTCCCCTAAGGCTTTCTCAGTCAGCTAATCCTCCACACTTAGGAGTGGTGAAGGTGGGACACACGTTTTAGGCTTGCTTGGCTTCTTCAGTCGGATCTCATCTTGCCACCGGGTCAGAAACACAAGCATATACACGAGAATGTGCATAGCGACGGGTTTCCACCCTGTGGAACTTGGGAGTCCACAGTGAGTGGTCTGTGGTCTGAAAAGGGCAGCCTCGTTAGTTGCAGTCACTGAACGCTAGGTGGCGCAAAGCTACCGTCATTTTGGAAGGCCTGCCTGAGTTCCATTTCCAGTTTAGATATAATCTATCTACATGTGTAGACATAGATAGATAGATAGAGAGACAGACAGACAGACTTAGATATGTATATCTATATCCATATAGAGATCACTAAGCTGCAAGCCGCCGCGTCATATCTTCCTCTCTTCCCTCAGCCTACTGAGTCCCTGGAAAGACAGATGGGCACGGGCCTCAGTGCGGTTGTTCCCCCGCCCCCCCTCCCCCATACAGTAAAGTCCCCCGGAAGCACTGGGGGGCGGGGAGGACATATCGCTTTCACCCCTGGTATCTGATCACTTTCCTTAGCCTTTAACATGCCCCACCTAGGAGATAGCTTCTGTGCCTCTGCCCGACCCTTGGAATTTGAACTATAATCCACACTTCCCCCATCCCACTCACTCCAATTCCCCAGCAGTAGTCCCTCCCAAGGCTGTCACCACTAGAGGTCCATAGTAAACACCTTCCCCCACCCCTGAGAGTTATGAGGGAGGGCCTGGATGAGGTTAAGAGAGAAACAAACAAAAACAAAACAGTGATGTTTCCTGTGTGTGTGTGTGTGTGTGTGTGTGTGTGTGTGTGTGTCTAGTGTGTACCGGTCTGCGCACAAAACCCAAACAGGATGAATTTGGGCCTGGGAGAAGGAGAGGGAGGCCCTTCCTGGGTTTACTTTCTGGGGAAGGGAAGAGACAAAGGAAAAAAGGTGAGGGTGTTGCCCAGCAATCAAGACCGTTTGTGGACCAATGCCCAAGGCCCTGGGTCTCTTCCCCAGCCTAGCATCACAAAAGAAACAAAAGTAGTGAACAAAGAGAGACTCAAACAACCAAAACAGGCAAGGCAATCTCATCTCAAAGTGCCCACGGGAAAGGAAAAAAAAAAAAAAATGAAGACTGCCAGACTGCCGTGCTGGGCTGGGATGGGCTGGGGTCCTTTATATCTCAGCGTTGGAGTGCTCGCCTAGCATATTCGAGGCCCTGGGTTCCATCCTCGGCTCCAGATAAAAAGAAACTAATAACATAAAGGCATTGTTTCCAACTAGGCCAAATAAATAAATAAATAAAATCAAGACACTAGAAGAGACCTTGCTCACACAGAAAAAAAAAAAAAAAAAGCGGGGGGGGGGGGCAGATCAAGATGGAAATCACTCTACCCTTGGCATCCAATAGACAAATAAGGCTCCCCATACTCATGTCAGGGTTTCCTTGGTGGGGATGGAACTAAAAACCAGCCCCTCACACAGGGGCTGGTTTCTGACTGGAGCCTGGAACTGGGGACTGAACACAGACACAGTTTACCACTGAGATAAACCAACATCCCCTCCCCTTTTTATACAGATATTTTTATACATTTTTGGTAAATCCATTGATTTATGAGTTGAACCCAGAAGCGCTCACTTGACCACTGACTGAGCCACATCCCCATATTCAATTTATCTATCTATCTATTCATTTGTTTTCTGGCTTGCTTGCTTGTTCTAGTTAAAGCTTGGTCCCAGGGTTTCAAAAACTGACTTCCAGACCACTCACGTAGAAAGGAATCAAGCCTTTATTAAAGCACAAGTAGTGGCGACTGAGCAGAAGAACATAAAGCTGTTCCCCTGGCCAGCCCCAAACAATTGCAAGGGTGCCCCTTATAAGCCTGAAACCTGCAAAAGGGACGTTTTGGGGGGAGGGGGCGTCTAGCTAATGCAAGCAAGCCATAGCCATGTTACAGAAGCGGGAGAGTGAAGTCAGGCGGAGGGACGCTCAGCCAATCACAATCAGCCTAGCCACTCCAGTGACAGAAGCATAGCCGCCCCCCCCCCCCCCCCCCCCGTTATGGGCTAGTTACAGAAACAATGTCCCATTTCCGTGTTCTTAAAGGTTTCTATAGCACAAGGAAAAGAACATCTTGCCCCAGTCATCACCCTTCTACTTGGCCTGGTTGTTTTACAGAATGGAGACATAAAACAAAACGGAGTCCCATTTGCTTTTACTATCACAACTTTTCTTTTGGAGACAGGGGTCTCGCGAGGTTACTTTCTCTCGCTATGAGCTTACAATCCTTCTCTCAAGCTCCTCCTGATCCTCTGGGGGGGGGGGGGAGGACAGACATGAACCCCCAACCCATGCCTGGCTAAAACTTGCATTTTAATTTTTTTCCCCTTTAATTTCTTGAGTTGTAGATGGATGGACACACTATCTTTACCCTATTTGCTTGTGTGCCCCTTTGTTTTGGGTTCTGTGGTGCTCAGGATCGAATCCGGCGCCCCACACGTCCCAGGCAAGTGGTCTACTACCGAGCTAAAACCCTAGCCCAAGCTTTGCATTCTAGAATGAATACATTTCCTTCAATGCTGAAGGAACACAGACATATTTATTGTACAACAAGCCCAGAGATCTTCACATCACATTGCCTAGAAGTCCTACGTACATTCATTGACCTTTGACTTTGGAAGCCACGTTCAGAATCTATGACTCTGGCCAGATAACTGCCACGATGTGGTTTTTGCTCACCAACAGTTGGACCTAGGTGAACAGCTTGGACTCAAGTGGACAAATACTCTTATGCGTTCAGAAAACAGTGCCACTCGCCTGGTACAGGAGTATTCTTTCAACAAACGATCACCAAACCCTTACTTACTCAATTAAAACTAACAGATGTGAAAACTGGTCATTAATGGCACAGATCTTTTTATTTATTTATTTATTTTTAAACTTTTTTTTTAGAGAGAGTGTGAGAGCGAGAGACAGAGAGAGAGAATTTTTAAATATTTATTTATTTATTTATTTATTTATTTATTTATTTAGTTAGTTAGTTAGTTTTCGGTGGACACAACATCTTTGTTAGTATGTGGTGCTGAGGATCAAACCCGGGCCGCACGCATGCCAGGTGAGCGGGCTACCACTTGAGCCGCATCCCCAGCCCCAAGCACAGATCTTTTTTTTCTTTTTTTTAAATCTGAATGTTACACCGAATGCGAATGCATATGTTAGAACTTCCACATGTGTCACTGACTATGGGATAAGTTTAGAGCTTCGATACAATACACGTTCTAATAAAAAGGGCACTAATTGGTGACCTCTCATGTAGGAAACCTATATGTCTTTAAGTGTACCGACTTTTGAAGAATAAAATAATCTCTCACACACAGCATACTACTCTAGTCCCCAGATGTGCACACATCTCCAGTGACAGACATGTGGGGTGATTCAGGAGAATCACAAGACTAACACAGCCTCAGCAACTTATGGAGCCCTGCGGTAATGAGAGAGAGAGAGAGAGAGAGAGAGAGAGAGAGAGAGAGAGAGAGAGAGAGAGAAGGGGGGGGTAGGTGTTGGGGGGGGTGTTGCTCAGAGGCAAAGCATCTCAGAAGGAAGAGGGGGAATTTATTATAATAAGAAAACATAAGAACTGAACCTTTACAGCAACAAAACTCTGACGACTCTGCTGACACTCTGTTGTTCGAGGCCTAACAAGGTTATCAAACAGAAAAGTGATTTTCTGGATGGAAATTCTAAATATTTGTTAGCCAATGGGCAGATAACCGACCCTGAAAGTCAATATAGCCTTCACCTATGATTAGGGAGGGGGAGGGAAGGAAAAAGAGAAAGGAAAAAGGATATGGGTTTTAACATGAGCCTCAGTGGCTGAGCAGTGAGACTTATACTCAAAGCATATAAAGTGGACCCCTGTTACATTTTCTTTCTGACCCCCCCCCCACCTCCCCCCCCCCCCCAGTTCCTTGATTTGACAGTTGGGAGAAAATTTTTTTTAAAAAAGACAAAAAGGACAACAACAGCAACAGACAGAAACCACAGCCACCCTTACGAATTTCTGAATTTACATGAGTGAATTACTCTTCTTGATTCTCAGTAACATAGTTTATACTTTTCATGGTTTTTGGTTTGTTTGTTTGTATGTAGTTAAAAAAAATCAGAAGAAATTATTGTTATTCATTGCATATAGAGTGACCCATGTTAGCTCGATCTTATCTCTCAGTTGCAAAGAAGGGGGGGGGGGGCGAAAGGGGGGAGGGGTTGTTGTTGTTGTTGGTGGTGGTGGTGGTGGTGGCAAAAAGCAACCTGGAACCTGCTTTACCTAGGCTACTGGTTTGATAAAGTCTTCCTTACATGGATGTGTTGTAGGGACAAATGAGGCAAGGCACCGACCGAACAGAGCAGGAAAACGGTTTTATTTGGCTGCAGCCAAGTTCAGAGGACACGGCTGGCTTTTGCTGTAATGAATTAATCCCCTGAGTTCAGGTAGTTTCAGAGTTTTCTACCGAGCATGTAAGGGGAGGGGCTCAGAAACTCATGGTCAGCAGAAGTTCACATAAAAGCAGCTTTTTCTCTCACTGTTCTGGGCATGTTAACCCCTCGAGGACAACACCTGAGAAGGGGAGAGCTTCTTCTCCCCTGTCTAGTCTCCCCCTGCCAGCTGTTACCATGGAGTCCAGTTGGTAACTTCTTCTCGTATCTTAAACCTGTAGACATCTCTGTGAAGTCCAGCTCAAGGCCAGAGGCCTTGTTTGCACATTTCTTCAAAGTACTATTCTGGATATGTTTGTGAAAAACTAGTAAGGGGGAGTGCTGGTATCTTCTCGGCCAGTGGCCAAGTAAACAGGGCGACACGAAAATAGGAAGTTTATCCACCTTGAGTTCTTTGGCAGAGACTCTTCGGCTGCCTGACAGACCTAAAACCAGTCTGGGTGAAGATTTCTGAAGAGGCCCAGTTAAGACTTTTCAGTGGAGAAAGGGGGTGCCACTTCAGATGATGAATCATCGCAAAGACACATTGGACTGACCCAAACATATCACATATTTTAAGATTCTTCTCATTCACGGCAAAGAGTAAGCAGTTTTACCTAACAATAGTTTGGTTTCAAAAGGCTTTTTTTTTTTTTTTTTTTTTTTTTTTTTAAATCTAATCCCCCTGCTTTTCCCTTAGAGCTCTTCTCTTTTCTCTAGGAAAACTCTACTCTTAGTCAGAGGTCCAAATCTCCGTTCAAATGACACAGGAAAAAAAAAAGAAAATTCTCTCAAGCACCTGGCCCCCTCCTGCCCCAAACAAAAAAGTTCTGGGTGATCAATGAATTTAAGAGGCAGGAAGAATGGATCATTAACAGAAATGAACATAACCACAGTTACTACTTTCTAAGAATTGGAAAGAATTACCCAGGGCAGAGCTTCCAATTGAAACACTGTAATTATTAGAGAACAAACAAACAAAGAAACAAACAGACAGACAGACAAACAAAAACCCTGAAGTACAAGAGACTCTCCCCTTCTCTCTCTATAACTTACACACTCTCTCTCTCTCTCTCTCTCTCTCTCTCTCTCTCTCTCTCTCTCGCTTGATTTTCAGTTTCTCACTTAGTGGAGCACCCCTTTTCTTTAGGATCAATCTCCTCCTAGGTTTCTTTTTATACCAAAGGGGGGCAAGTTACACATGATCCAGGAGAAGGAGGCCAAAGCAATCAGATTACTAAGGAACATCAGGAGAGAGAAATTAAATGCTGGTGGACACATTGAACCAATGCTGTGAAACAAATGATATTCAAATTAACCTCTTAGTTTAGTTTTAAACCAATCGGTCAGCATAAATGCAGAGTTAGAGAGACAAACTGACCCTTAAAACAGATACGCGAAACCATACTGGAATTTGAAACAGGTTGGGAATTGTGAACAGCCTGGAGAGGCCACATTTTTCTTCCTTCAGGGGCAGTGGGAGAGACTTTGCACTGCCTTTTGTTATGTAAATTAGAACTGAGACCTGCCCCCAAGCAAGCCCGGTTTAGTGTAAGAATCTTACTTCCCCGCCCGTCCTGATAACTGGCACCCCATCCTGACAGAAAACAAATTTTCCCTTGCAGACAAAGTGGTAGGAACCCAAAGAGGCTGGAACCACCCCTCCCCCTCCCCCCCCCCCAAAGAAAAACCACAATGGCACCGAGAAGGAATAGTACAAGTACCTGCTCTCTCTAGGCTACTGATTTGATAAAGTTGACACTTTGTTGGGGGTATTTCAATCTCACCTTGACCCCTGACCTGCCCCTCTCAAGAGTTTGTGAAAGATGGATGCTGCTATTTCTCCCTGAGATTTGTGAATCTACAGGTTTATACTTTCTTTGGGTTTAATCCGGTTCTTGAAATGACTCCTGGCAGTGGCCAACATGCCCGACCTCCAGCTTACTTTTGTGTTGTTCAGAGAAGAGTTGTGGTGTGATTTCATCTTTTAGACTTTGTGGAGATTTGGTTTATGTTCCATTCTACGGTCAACTTTGGTAAACATTCCGTATTCGCTTTAAAAGAATGTCTGCTGTGTGGTGGTGGCCTTGCAGTGTTCTGAACATGCCCATTAGGTGTGGGTTGTTCGCGATGTAGTTCTGCTGTCCTTTGTTACTGATTATTTATTTATGGCCTAAGTCGTCAGCTGCTAAGGGATGAGTGTTCTCGCCTCTTTGCCATAATAGATTTATCCATCGTTTCTTTTAATTCTCTCTGGTTTTCATGTAGGTATTTATTTATTCATTCATCCATTTATTTATGTATTTATTTATTTTTCAGCTGTAGATGGACACAATATCTTTATTTTTATTTATTTATTTTTATGTGGTGCTGAGGATGGAACCCAGGGCCTCACGAATGCAAGGCAAGCACTCTACCACTGAGCTACAATCCCAACCCTCATGTAGGTATTTTGAGGTTATTGAAAGACTTGCACACTACCTTAAGATTGTTGAATGCTTCCTCAAACATCTGACTGTTTATCAATGTGCTATGTTCCTCCTACGCCTGGCAGTGATTGTCTTGTGTGTACCTTGAAGTCATACTGAAAATAAAATAAATAAGTGACTGGGTACAGTGGCCTATGCCTGTCATCCCAGACACGCTTCTCTCTCTCTCTCTCTCTCTCTCTCTCTCTCTCTCTCTCTCTCTCTCACACACACACACACACACACACACACACACACACAGCCGAGGCAGGAGGATCGAGAGTTTAAAGCCACCCTCAGCAAAAGTGAGACACTAAGCAACTCAGTGAGACCCTGTCTCTAAGTAACATACTAGATAGGTAGGGCTAGGGGATGTGGCTCAGCAGTCAGTGAGTGCCACTGAGTTCAATCCCTGGTTACAGGCCTCCTCCAATAAATAAACAGATAAATAAATACATATGTTTATTTTGTTTATTTAGGTGATGATGATGATTTTAATGTGGTGCTGGGATTGAACCCTGTGCCTCATACGTACTTGGTAAGTGCTGTACCATTGAGCCACAACACCAGACTGACAACACCATGAAGTGCTCTTGCTCAGACTGTGGTCTCCTGTGTGGCTGGGGAGGGCAGGGGTTGGGTCCATTTAGGGCTGATAGATATTGGTTGCACTGCTACTTCTTAGATGAAACAGTGCGTAATATGTGCACACAGATAAAAATGAAGGTAGAGATGGCAAGCTTTCTCCAGCTTGATTTATCCCAGAGCATGTGGTGTTTCAGTCTAGGGCAACAGACCATGCTTTTTAGCCAAGGCAGCCTCACTTAGAGCCCTGTTACAGCTTCTTATTACCAAGTGCCTAAATGTAAAATTTGGCTCCGTGATATTGATAGATCAATAAAAATAAAAATACAACAACAACAACAACAAAAAAAAAAAAAAAAAAAAAAAAAAAAAAGAAAGAAATAAAAAGATAAAATGGCCAAACAGACAAAATAGAACTCCACAAGGAAGAATCCTTTTTCCTATTATGATTAGTATTCTTTTTTTTTTTTTTTTTTTTTTCTGTTTCGTAGTACGTTGTCGGTGGACAGCACACCTTCTTTCGATTTGTTCCTTTTTGTATGGCGTGCTAAGGCTCAAACTCTGTGCTAGGCCGGTCCTCTGCCACTGACCCAAAGACACAGACAGCCCCTAGACAAGAAAGGATTCTCAGAGGCTGGTCATCTTCCAATTTTTTTTTTTGTACTGAAAAAGCAGGAAACACAAAGCCCAAAGACAAGCAGATCAAATTCCCAAGCAACCGATTTCAAACTGATTTTTACATGTTTCCGTCAATTCCTACATAGTCTGGATGGATCCAACCGTGGCCTATCAGTCAGTCGGCCTGACTAATTGTGGCTTCACCGTGGTGGTTTCGGTTTTGAAGTCCCACACCGCCGGATTCTCTAGGGGTGCTGGGCAGACTGCCGGCGCCTCCTGCTGCTGCGGGGGACCCTGGCGCGGGGTGGGGGGGGGTGGGGGTGGGGGTGGGGTGGGCAGCTGGCGGGACGTGTCCAGGTGACTTTCTACGACCCCTGCTAAGCGGATCTCGCTGACACCGACCGAGGTTCCGCGTCCCTTCCGCCTGATTTTGTTGACGGTTTTCGAGCTCCCCCTGGTGGCCGCTTTTATAGGAGCGTCTTAATCCACTTCTGAGAAGTATCTGTTCAGGTCCTTGGCCCATGGATTGATTGGATTATTTGTTTGATTCTTTTTTTTTTTTTTTTTTTTTGGCTTTTTGTCCCCCCCCCCCCTCCCCCCGTTGTTGTTGTTGTTTCGCTCTGGGACAAGGGCCCACGCTTTTTAGCCAAGGCAACCGCTCTTAGAGCCCTGTTATAGCTTCTTATTACCAAGTGCCTAAACGTAAAATTTGGCTCTGTGACCCAATGGAAAATGACTTGCGGTTTAAGAAAATGCTCAAAAAACAACAAAAAACTCAGGTAAACAGATAGGTAAATAGACGGCCATTTGTAGCGGCGGTGGAGGCTGCGTTCCGCAGGCGCTGCGGAGAAGCTCAGAGGAGCCAGTCCCCCGGCCGCTACAGCCCCTGACCCCTGCGCTCAGTCGGCTTCTCTGCGCCTCGGGCGGCACCAAGTCAGCCCCGGGGCTTGCTGCCGCGCCCAGAGTCCTTCCTGGCAGCTCCCGGCGCTCGGGACCCCCGCCCGTCCGCACACGTCCCCGAAGCCGGGCCTAGGGCGGGCGGCGGAGGCTCGGCGCGGCTCGGCGCGGCACGGCCCGGCTGGGCTCCGCAGTTTTGAAGAAATCTATACGTTTCAAAGACAGATTCTCAGAGTAAAGGATCGTGATGAGTTTCCAATGATTTTAATTGGTAATAAAGCAGACCTGGATCATGAAAGACAGGTTACACAGGAGGAAGGACAGCAGTTAGCATGGCAACTTAAAGTAACATACATGGAGGCATCAGCAAAGATGAGGATGAATGTAGATCAAGCCTTTCATGAACTTGTCCGGGTTATAAGGAAATTTCAAGAGCAAGAATGTCCTCCTTCACCGGAACCAACTCGGAAAGAAAAAGACAAGAAAGGCTGCCATTGTGTCATTTTCTAAGAATCCCTTGAATTTTAGCTACCAACTCCCAGGAAAAGCCCTCATCTCCTCCTCCTCTCCTGATGGTTTACCTCATGTTGGTACCTTTCTAGCCTTAGACAAATGATCACCGTGTTAGCCTTAGACCAAGAAGCCGGCTAATCCTTTCCAGACCAATTTAAAGGAAACACTAAGGCTGCTTCAAAGATGATCTGATTCTTTCTAAATACATGTCTACATATACAGACATATTCTTCTTTTAAGGGCTTACATCTTAATAGGGATGAATCAGTTGTGCAACCTAAGCTGTTTGCTAAGCTGAAGTTTTAGGTTGTGAAATAATTTTTAACTTCTGGAATCATATTACCTACTGTTATTCTAACATCCACAGGAGGGTTGTTTTTTTTAATATGAATTTTTTGCCTATCTTTAAAGATTTTGATGTCAACCTTACATAACCTTAAATACACTGAACGGAGTTTACAAAATTGAGACATATCAGACCTTTCTTGATACTACAGCTTTTGTTTCCCAGTGGCCAAAATACCAAAATACCTATTGTATTTATGGATTAAAACCTGCTTCTCGGGGCTGGGGATGTGGCTCAAGTGGTAGCGCGCTCGCCTGGCATGCGTGCGGCCCGGGTTCCATCCTCAGCACCACATACAAAGATGTTGTGTCCGCCGAAAGCTAAAACATAAATATTAAAAAATTCTCTCTTTAAAAAAAAAAACAAAAAACTGCTTATCAAGCCTGTGATGACTCCTCCTCTTGAAGATGATAGTGTTCTATGTGGCCAAATATTTGGACTCATTCTGGACTTGGGCATCTCAATGTGTACTTGGTTTCTTAATTTAACTCTTTCACAGCCATGCTAAGGATAAGAATGAATGATTTCTGTCTGTCTTCCTTTTCAAGTATTTCAGGTTTAAGGCATTCCAAAAAAACTAAAGTTGTTTTTGTTTGCTGTCATATAAAACACGGAATTGAGCTTTCCAGAGTCACAGATGGTTAATGTTTTTGCTATGTACTTTTGTGCATTATTTTCTTATTGAACTATTCAACAAGTATTTTTATATGTTTGTAAGCAAATATGCTTCACAGCATACCTTGTGTATATGTAAAGATAAGTATTTAATTCTCACTGTTCACTTTTAACTGACAAAGAAAAAAAAAGTGGAAACCACAGAAACTGTGGTAGAACTTTTACTTGCTGGTCTGATCCTGGTTGTATCTATCTTTGGCCAGTTTTATCCCCATTCAAGAAACCTTCCCAATCGAATACAACTGGATGAGACTCTGAAATCATTTCAATATCCCCTGCTATATATTGACTGTTATATCAAGTATTAATTGTAAAACTTGTAATTGACAATCAGTATAACTGTGGATGGCTTCTGATTTTGTTTTAATTCTGTGGATTCTGTTTAAGCAATTCAAAAGTATGTTCCTGATTGTGAGATACTAAGTGGTATGGCAGAGTTGTCACTTTATTGAATGTGTACAACAGTCCCATGACCTTTATAGAGCATACCCTTGGATAGCTTCAGGTGCTGAAATTAAAGTTGATCTGTTTTCACAAGATGAAAAAAAAAATTGGTAAATAAAAACACAAATACAGATAAGAATTAATGGGCTGGGGATGAGGCTCAAGTGGTAACGCGCTCCCCTGGCATGCGCGGGGCGCTGGGTTCTATACTCAGCACCACATAAAATAAAATAAAGATGTTGTGCCCACTGAATACTGAAAAACAAACATTAAAAAATTCTCTCTCTCTCTCTCTCTCTCTCTCTCTCTCTCTCTCTCTCTCTCTCCCTCCCTCCCTCCCTCCCTCCCTCTCCTTCTTTTGTCTTTAAAAAAGAAAAATAAGTAAAAGTTAAAAAAGGGGCTGGGGATGTGGCTCAAGTGGCAGCGCACTCGCCTGGTTGCGTGCGGCCCGGGTTCGGTCCTCAGCGCCCCATACAAACGAAGATGTTGTGTCCACCGAAAACTAAAAAGTAAATATTAAAATTCTCTCTCACTCTCTCTTAAAAAAATAAAAAAAAATGTTTATATATGTATATAAAATGTGGCCAGACAAAATAGAACTCCACAAGGAAGAATCCTTTTTCCTATTATGGTCAGCATTCTTTTTTTTTCTTTTTTCTTTTTTAGAGTAGTTGTAGGTGGACAGCACGCCTTCTCTTGACTGTGTTCCTTTTTGTATGCCACGCTAAGGCTCAAACCCAGTGCCTCCTATGTGCTAGGCCGGCCCTCTGGCACTGAACCACAGACACAGACAGAGGAGGAAGGATTCTCAGAGGCTGTTCATCTTCCGGTTTTTTTTTTTTTGTTTTTTTTTTTGGGTACAGAAACAGGCGGAAACACCAAGCCCAAAGACCAGCAGATCAAATTCCCAAGCAACCGATTTCAACGGGTTTTTACACGTTTCTGTCAATTCCTCCATTCTGTGGATGGATCCGACCGTGGCCTAGCAATCTGCCCGTCTGATAGTGGCTTCACCGTGGTGGTTTCGGTTTTGAAGTCCCACACCGCCCGTGTCCCCGGCCGGATTCTCTAGGGGTGCTGGGCCGATCTGCCTGCGTCTCGCGCCCGCCGCTGTGGGGGGCCCTGGCGGGGCGACCCGGCTGGTGGGATGTGTCCGGGTGACTCTCTACGACCCCTGCGGAGCGGATCCCGCTGACGCCGCCCGAGGTTCCGCGTCCCTTCCGCCTGATTTGGTTGACGGTTGTCGAGCTCCACCTGGTGGCCGCTTTCATGGGAGCGTCTGATCCTCGGAAGTCGCCAAGGCGTGATATTCGGTGGCGGTGGCCGAGACAGAGATCCAGGAGTTGGGCGGCGCCAGCGGAACTGTCTCGGTCGCGCTGGGCTGGGCCGTTGTGGCCCGTTGGCGGTATACTGGACCGGCAGGCTTTGTGTGTGTGTCGGTTGTCTTCTCTCCCTGCTCGGTCCGGGCCGCGGGCGCCTCGGTGGCAGTCTGAGCGGTTCCTTCGCCGCCACGGGCTTCGCTTGGCCCCGTCTGGGTCGGTCGCCGGGACTCCTGTGTTATTTTTCTCCCGCTGCCTCTCCCTCTCCCTCTCTCTCTCACGGGTTTTGGCCGCGGGGCTGCGCCGGGCGGGCCAGAGGGGTGTGCTTGGCCGGCCTTGCCGCATTCCCTCTTTGGGGGCCCGCTGCCCGGGGCTTGTCCTGATGGCTATGCCCGGCGTCCTTCGGTGGTGGGTCGCCTTAGCGTGTTCCCCGGCCGCCCCCCGGTCCTGCTCGTTGGAGATGGTGGTCCCCGTCTCTTGTTTTCGCCTTCGTCCACGAGGGTCGACCAGTTGTCCCTAGGGGCTCTGGAGCTCGGTGATGGGCCCGATATCGCGGTGTGCTGACCGCGACTCTGTTCAGGGAAGGCGGCGGTGCTGAGTGAACTGTTCCCCGTTGCCCCGGTCGCGATTGTTTTGGCCCGAGTTGGCCGTTTTCTGCCATCGGGTAGGTGCTGACACGTTGTCCTCTGGCGCGTGCCGCCAGAGGGAGGGAGCTTGGGCCTCCGGGTGCGTGCCGGGCTCTGGGCTGATGGGGTGGCCCGGACCCGTTCCCTCTGGAGCTGCTTGCCTGGGCCTGCGTGCGACGGCTCTTTGGCGCACCTGGAGTGCCCTCGCGGTGGTGCCACCTCCGGCCGGCCGGTCTTCTGGCGCCGGGGGGCGGCGGGGGAGGTGGCGGGTGGTCCTTTACCGCCCGTGCGCTCCTCGCTGCGGGCACCGGGGGCGGTGTGACGACGCTCGTTTCCATGGCTCTGAGTCGCGCGTGTCAGGCGTTCCCCGTTCCGTGTCGTCGGCCGCTCTCCCTGGGGTGTGGGGCCGGTGAGGCCGTAGCAGGCTCCTCTTAGAAGCGGTCCTCGCCGGGTCTCCCCCTGCTCCCTGGGTCTCTCCCGCCCACCCTGCTGATCGATGTGGTGACTCTGCGCTCTCCTGGGCTGGACCAAAGCCGCGCCAGGCGAGGGACGGACATTCATGGTGAATGGGCCAGCTCTTCTCGTCCTGCCTGCGGGTCCCTCGCCTTGCCTCCCCGCCCGTTCGCGGTGCGGGGAAGGGCGGGGGTGCGGAATCCGGCCTCGACCTCGCTCCCGGGGTCCTTTGACGTAGCGGGTGCTTCTCGCTCGCCGCCCGCTCTGGGCGGCCAAGGGCCGTGTGTGGCCCTCCCCGCGCCGGGGAGGGCTGCCGCCGTGCTGCTTTGGCGCGACGGTGCGCCTCTGCTTCGGTGCTCCTGGGGCGCTCCGGGTCGTTTCCTGAGGTGCCTGAGGCTGAGCCGGTGTGTGCTGTTCCCGATCCCAGTGCCGCTGCCGCGGCCGGCCGCCGCCTCGCTGTCGGTCTCGCCCCGTCTGCGGGGGTTTCTGAGGCGAGTGCCCGAAAGGAAGAGCGTTGTTGCTTCGCTCGGGGGATCGAGGCGGTAAGCTCGGCAGCGTTGCGCGTTCCCTCTCCGGGGGGGAGCGGGTTGCGTTGTCGTCCCCAGTGCCGAGTGGCGTGGGGAGTGTCAGGCGAGCGGGCGCCCGGGCGCTCTTCCCCACCTCCGGTGGGGGAAAGGAGACGTCGCCCGGGCGTTTGAGCGATTGTGGCGGGACGCCGAGCTGGGGCCGGTCCGGTCCCCGAGGCGATGGGGCTTTGGGTGTCCCCGGCCGCGAACGCTCAAGAAGCCTTGTGCTTGCCCATACCGCAGATCCCCCTCGTTGTCTCGGTGGCCGGTTGGGAGAGGGGCTGGGTCGGGTGCCGCCCACCCTCAGTGAGGAACGTTTCTCTAGCGATCCGTGAAGGGCGTGCCTCGTGTGGGGTACCGGATTCCCCCATTGGCCGCCCCCTGCCTTGTGCGCTACGCTACCGTCGGTGGTGTGTGTAGGCGAGAGTCCCCCCCTTCCCGCCGTCTGGGAGGGCGGGGGTCCGCCGGCCCCCCGCGGGTGGGGGCCGAGCGCCTGCTCTTTGTGCCTACCGCGGCCCACGCCTCCCCCCTTCGAGTCGGGGGAGGGTTCCTGCTGGGCCTGGCCGGGCCCTCTGGCGCACGTGGGGCCACCGTGTGGGCCGCTGGTGCCTGCCGCGTGTGTGCGCGCGGTGGCGGTGGGGCTCTGTTCGCGCAGCCGGGGGTTGAGGGGCCCCGTCCCCCCTTCCCCCTCGCCCGCTGCGAGTGGCCCTCTGCCCGCTCCCGGTCCCGAGCCGGCGGGCGGCCTGCGTGCGTGTGCGCTGGCCTGGGGCGCGGCCGCCGCGGCCCCCCCTGGGAGCGTTCCGCGGGCGGCGTGGTGAGCGAGCGGACCCTGGGGGCCGTAGAGGCCCAGGTCGTGGGACTCGACCGGCACGAGGTGTGGCGTTGCATGCTGGCGTTTGGAGTCCAGGCGCGTCTCGTCGCGTGGAGGGCCACCCTGTGGTGGCGGGGCGGCGGGTCTCGTTGGGAGGCTCCGGGGCTGGGACCGGAGGCCGGGTTGGCGTCGCAGGCGGTGCGGGACCGCCCTCGCGTGTGGCGGTGGGACCCCGCTTGTTTTCCTGGCGGCCCGACTCTGTGCCCGAGGTCTTCTCCCCGGTTTCCTCTCCGCGTTTCTTTGCCCCTCGCTGCCTCCGGCGCGCCCTCCATCCCGGCGGGGTTGTGCCCCCCTCCTCGCCTCC
>NW_027288241.1:90000-91348 GCF_047511675.1 Marmota flaviventris
TACTGGACATTCGAACGCATTGCACTCTACCTGCAGAGATATATTCACAGCCCTAGATGATTGGTTTCCTTTTTTGGTTGGGGGCGGGGAGGCGGGGCTTGTTTGATTGTTTGCCGCGCTGGTTTACTTACATTTCTTCTCCCCCTCTCCCCCTCTTCCGCCCCCACCCTCCCGCAGGTTGACCAGTTGGCCGGTTTGCCCCAGCACGACCGGGGTCGACCAGTTGTCCGCATGAGGACTTGGAATTTTTTTCCATGCGGTAAGCACGGAGGTCGACCAGCTGTCCTAACATAAGCGGGATGGGGGTTGGGGTCGAAATTGGTGTTCACTCGTACACGCCTTTTCTTTCTTTCTTTCCTTCCTTCCTTCCTTCCTTCCTTCCTTCCTTTTTTTTTTTTTTTAATATTTATTGTTTAGTTTTCGGTGGACCCAACATCTTTATCTTATTATTATTATTTTTTAACTTATTTTTATTTATTTTATGTTTTATTTGGTGCGATCTAACCCAGCGCCCCATGCTACCGGTTGAGCCACACACCCAGCCCCTAAGTTTCACCCTTCTCTCTCTCTCTCTCTCTCTCTCTCTCTCTCTCTCTCTCTCTCTCTCTTTTCCTTGACCCCCTCATCCTATTACTCCTTTCCTCCTCCAAGGCAACACACACACACACACACACACACACACACACACACATATATATATATATATATCCCGGAGGTCGACCAGTACACCCCCAACGAAAGAGGTCGACCAGTTGTCCCAATGTAAATACTGCCTGGGTAAGTGAAATTATGTGTGTTTTTCTTTTGGTTGGCTTTGATGTGGGACTGGGAGTGCTACTGGAGTTTTGACGCATTGCACTCTGCCTGCCTCATCCTCCCGAGTCCCTGGGATTACAATCTTGTGCCACCAGGGGCATCTGTGTGCAAAATGGAGTTCGCAGACTTCTCTTGTCTCATTTCTTCCTCTGTTTTTCTCCTCCTCCTCCTCCTCCTCCTCCTCCTCCTCCTCCTCCTCCTCGCCCCGCCTTCCCCTCCCCTCCCCCACCCGCACCCTAACCTCCCCCTCCCCTCCCCTCCGCTCTCCCTCTCCCTCTCCCTCTCCTCCTCCTCCTCCTCCTCCTCCTCCTCCTCCTCCTCCTCTTCCTCTTCCTCCCCCCATCCCCCCCCCGCCCAAGTTAATTTGTCAATGGTTTCTTTTTAGCTATAAGTGGCGGTAGGATGACTCCACGAATATTCCTTATTTCAAGTGGGGACATTCTTTCCTAATCGGGAGTTCAGTTTTAATTGCATGCATCAAATCATTACTTGTGTGGGTCTGGGCTTTTTCTTCTCTTGGTGGTCAGTACCT
>NW_027288242.1:0-91263 GCF_047511675.1 Marmota flaviventris
TGCTAAATCAAACACAGTTTGTGATACCTGTTTGAAACTTGGCTCACTCAATTAGTTCTCAGTGCACTCTCTATGCATTGTCCCCCGCTGAAGTATCCCCAAGCAGAGGCAAGGAAAATACGCTTTCTTATGTAAGAGTTTGCAGAGCTTCCACAAACTCCCAAGTTTACTGGAATTTCAGCGAATATTTTTTCACTTGATCTTGTTGATCCTAGGTAAGAAAGATGAGTATACCAGTTGCATTTGCCTGCCAAAATTTCGTTCTTCTAAGTTGAAGCATGTGCTTTCAGGAAGACATTGCATTTGGGGGATTTCTCTTCATTTTCACCTATAGGAATACATGCATTTGGAACTCTAAATCAAACACTGTTTGTGCTAGCTGCTTGAAGCTTGACTCACTCAATTAGTTCCTCATGTACTCTCTGTGCTTTGTTCCCTGTTGAAGTGGTCCTAAGTGGAGGCGTGGAACATACGTTTTCCTTAGAAAGCATTTACAGAGCTTCAACAGAGCTCCAAGTGAACTGGAATCTCTGCAAATATTTACTCACCTGATCTTGATGACCCTTGTCAGGAAAGATGAGTATACCAGTTGCACTTAGCTACGCAAATGTCGTTCTTCTCGGTTGAAAAGTTCGTTTGCAGGAACACTTTGAATTTTTAGGTTTCACTTCACTTTTCCTTATAGGGACGTATGCATTTGGACTTATAAATCAAACACGGTTTATGCTAGCTGCTTGAAACTGAAACTCACTCAACTAGTTCTCAGTGTGATCTCTATGCTTTGTTTTCTGTTGAAGTAACCCTAAGCAGAGGCCAGGGAAAGAAACATTCATTGGACAGCATTTGCAGTGATTCCACAGAACTTTGAGTTTCCTGGAATCTCAGCAAATATTTTTTCACCCTAACTTGTTGTTAACTCGACAGGAAAGATAAGTATACCGGTTGCATTTGGCTGCCCAAATTTAGATCTTCTAGGTTGAATAGTTGGTTTGCAGGAATACTTTGAAATTTTAGGTTTCACTTCATTTTCCCCTATAGGGATACATGCACATGGAACTCTAAATCAAACACGGTTTTTGCTGTGTGCTTGTAACTTGACTCATTCAACTAGTTCTCAGTGCACTCTCTATGCATTGTTCCCTGTTGAAGTAGCCCTAAGCAGAGGCAAGGAAAACACACTTTCTTTGGAAAGTATTCACCGAGCTTCCAAAAAACTCAGAGATTACGGAAACCTCAGCAAATATTTTGTCACCCTATCTTGTTGATACTTGGTAGGAAAAAGTTGTATACCAGTTGCGCTTGGATGCACAAATTTTATTCTGCTAGGTTGAAGCATTCCTTTGCAGGATGACTTTGAATATTTAGGTTTTACTACATTTTCTCCTCTAGGGATACATGCTTTTGAAAATCTAAATCAAACACGGTTTGTGCTAGCTGCTTGAAACTTGACTCACTGAATGAATTCTCATTGTGCTCTCTACGCTTTGTTACCGGTTTATGTACCCGTAAGCAGAGCAAAGAAAAATAGACTTTCATTTGAACGTGTTTGTAGAGCATCCACAGAACTCAAGAGTTTACTGGACTCTCAGCAAATGTTTTTTCACCCGATCTTGTTGAAACTTGGCAGCAAAAATGAGTATATGGGTTGCACTTGGCAGCCCAAATTTCGTAATCTTATGTTGAAGAGTTCCTTTGCAGGAACACTTTGAATTTTTAGGTTTAACTTCTTTTTTCCCTATGTGAATACATGCATTTGGAATGCTAAATCAAACACAGTTTGTGATACCTGTTTGAAACTTGGCTCACTCAATTAGTTCTCAGTGCACTCTCTATGCATTGTCCCCCGCTGAAGTATCCCCAAGCAGAGGCAAGGAAAATACGCTTTCTTATGTAAGTGTTTGCAGAGCTTCCACAAAACTCCCAAGTTTACTGGAATTTCAGCGAATATTTTTTCACTTGATCTTGTTGATCCTAGGTAAGAAAGATGAGTATACCAGTTGCATTTGCCTGCCAAAATTTCGTTCTTCTAAGTTGAAGCATGTGCTTTCAGGAATACATTGCATTTGGGGGGTTTCTCTTCATTTTAACCTATAGGAATACATGCATTTGGAACTCTAAATCAAACACTGTTTGTGCCAGCTGCTTGAAGCTTGACTCACTCAATTAGTTCCTGGTGTACTCTCTGTGCTTTGTTCCCTGTCGAAGTGGTCCTAAGTGGAGGCGAGGAACATACGCTTTCCTTAGAAAGCATTTACAGAGCTTCAACAGAGCTCCAAGTGAACTGGAATCTCTGCAAATATTTACTCACCTGATCTTGATGACCCTTGTCAGGAAAGATGAGTATACCAGTTGCACTTAGCTACCCAAATGTCGTTCTTCTCGGTTGAAAAGTTCGTTTGCAGGAACACTTTGAATTTTTAGGTTTCACTTCACTTTTCCTTATAGGGACGTATGCATTTGGACTTATAAATCAAACACGGTTTATGCTAGCTGCTTGAAACTGAAACTCACTCAACTAGTTCTCAGTGTGATCTCTATGCTTTGTTTTCTGTTGAAGTAACCCTAAGCAGAGGCCAGGGAAAGAAACATTCATTGGACAGCATTTGCAGTGATTCCACAGAACTTTGAGTTTCCTGGAATCTCAGCAAATATTTTTTCACCCTAACTTGTTGTTAACTCGACAGGAAAGATAAGTATACCGTTGCCATTTGGCTGCCCAAATTTAGATCTTCTAGGTTGAATAGTTGGTTTGCAGGAATACTTTGAAATTTTAGGTTTCACTTCATTTTCCCCTATAGGGATACATGCACATGGAACTCTAAATCAAACACGGTTTTTGCTGTGTGCTTGTAACTTGACTCATTCAACTAGTTCTCAGTGCACTCTCTATGCATTGTTCCCTGTTGAAGTAGCCCTAAGCAGAGGCAAGGAAAACACACTTTCTTTGGAAAGTATTCACCGAGCTTCCAAAAAACTCAGAGATTACGGAAACCTCAGCAAATATTTTGTCACCCTATCTTGTTGATACTTGGTAGGAAAAAGGTGTATACCAGTTGCGCTTGGATGCACAAATTTTATTCTGCTAGGTTGAAGCATTCCTTTGCAGGATGACTTTGGAATATTTAGGTTTTACTACATTTTCTCCTCTAGGGATACATGCTTTTGAAAATCTAAATCAAACACGGTTTGTGCTAGCTGCTTGAAACTTGACTCACTGAATGAATTCTCATTGTGCTCTCTACGCTTTGTTACCGGTTTATGTACCCGTAAGCAGAGCAAAGAAAAATAGACTTTCATTTGAACGTGTTTGTAGAGCATCCACAGAACTCAAGAGTTTACTGGACTCTCAGCAAATGTTTTTTCACCCGATCTTGTTGAAACTTGGCAGCAAAAATGAGTATATGGGTTGCACTTGGCAGCCCAAATTTCGTAATCTTATGTTGAAGAGTTCCTTTGCAGGAACACTTTGAATTTTTAGGTTTAACTTCTTTTTTCCCTATGTGAATACATGCATTTGGAATGCTAAATCAAACACAGTTTGTGATACCTGTTTGAAACTTGGCTCACTCAATTAGTTCTCAGTGCACTCTCTATGCATTGTCCCCCGCTGAAGTATCCCCAAGCAGAGGCAAGGAAAATACGCTTTCTTATGTAAGTGTTTGCAGAGCTTCCACAAAACTCCCAAGTTTACTGGAATTTCAGCGAATATTTTTTCACTTGATCTTGTTGATCCTAGGTAAGAAAGATGAGTATACCAGTTGCATTTGCATGCCAAAATTTCGTTCTTCTAAGTTGAAGCATGTGCTTTCAGGAAGACATTGCATTGGGGGGGGGGGGTTCTCTTCATTTTAACCTATAGGAATACATGCATTTGGAACTCTAAATCAAACACTGTTTGTGCCAGCTGCTTGAAGCTTGACTCACTCAATTAGTTCCTGGTGTACTCTCTGTGCTTTGTTCCCTGATGAAGTGGTCCTAAGTGGAGGCGAGGAACATACGCTTTCCTTAGAAAGCATTTACAGAGCTTCAACAGAGCTCCAAGTTAACTGGAATCTCTGCAAATATTTACTCACCTGATCTTGATGACCCTTGTCAGGAAAGATGAGTATACCAGTTGCACTTAGCTACCCAAATGTCGTCTTCTAGGTTGAAAAGTTCGTTTGCAGGAACACTTTGAATTTTTAGGTTTCACTTCACTTTTCCTTATAGGGACGTATGCATTTGGACTTATAAATCAAACACGGTTTATGCCAGCTGCTTGAAACTGAAACTCACTCAACTAGTTCTCAGTGCGATCTCTATGCTTTGTTTTCTGTTGAAGTAACCCTAAGCAGAGGCCAGGGAAAGAAACTTTCATTGGAAAGCATTTGCAGTGATTGCACAGAACTTTGAGTTTCCTGGAATCTCAGCAAATATTTTTTCACCCTTACTTGTTGTTAACTCGACAGGAAAGATAAGTATACCGGTTGCATTTGGCTGCCCAAATTTAGATCTTCTAGGTTGAATAGTTGGTTTGCAGGAAATACTTTGAAATTTTAGGTTTCACTTCATTTTCCCCTATAGGGATACATGCATATGGAACTCTAAATCAAACACGGTTTTTGCTGTGTGCTTGTAACTTGACTCATTCAACTAGTTCTCAGTGCACTCTCTATGCATTGTTCCCTGTTGATGTAGCCCTAAGCAGAGGCAAGGAAAACACACTTTCTTTGGAAAGTATTCACCGAGCTTCCAAAAAACTCAGAGATTACGGAAACCTCAGCAAATATTTTGTCACCCTATCTTGTTGATACTTGGAAGGAAAAAGGTGTATACCAGTTGCGCTTGGCTGCACAAATTTTGTTCTGCTAGGTTGAAGCATTCCTTTGCAGGACGACTTTGAATATTTAGGTTTTACTACATTTTCCCCTCTAGGGATACATGCTTTTGAAAATCTAAATCAAACACGGTTTGTGCTAGCTGCTTGAAACTTGACTCACTGAATGAATTCTCATTGTGCTCTCTACGCTTTGTTACCGGTTTATGTACCCGTCAGCAGAGCAAAGAAAAATAGACTTTCATTTGAACGTGTTTGTAGAGCATCCACAGAACTCAAGAGTTTACTGGACTCTCAGCAAATGTTTTTTCACCCGATCTTGTTGAAACTTGGCAGCAAAAATGAGTATATGGGTTGCACTTGGCAGCCCAAATTTCGTAATCTTATGTTGAAGAGTTCCTTTGCAGGAACACTTTGAATTTTAGGTTTAACTTCTTTTTTCCCTATGTGAATACATGCATTTGGAATGCTAAATCAAACACAGTTTGTGATACCTGTTTGAAACTTGGCTCACTCAATTAGTTCTCAGTGCACTCTCTATGCATTGTCCCCCGCTGAAGTATCCCCAAGCAGAGGCAAGGAAAATACCGCTTTCTTATGTAAGTGTTTGCAGAGCTTCCACAAAACTCCCAAGTTTACTGAATTTCAGCGAATATTTTTTCACCTTGATCTTGTTGATCCTAGGTAAGAAAGATGAGTATACCAGTTGCATTTGCATTGCCAAAATTTCGTTCTTCTAAGTTGAAGCATGTGCTTTCAGGAAGACATTGCATTTGGGGGGGGGGGGTTCTCTTCATTTTAACCTATAGGAATACATGCATTTGGAACTCTAAATCAAACACTGGTTTGTGCCAGCTGCTTGAAGCTTGACTCACTCAATTAGTTCCTGGTGTACTCTCTGTGCTTTGTTCCCTGATGAAGTGGTCCTAAGTGGAGGCGAGGAACATACGCTTTCCTTAGAAAGCATTTACAGAGCTTCAACAGAGCTCCAAGTTAACTGGAATCTCTGCAAATATTTACTCACCTGATCTTGATGACCCTTGTCAGGAAAGATGAGTATACCAGTTGCACTTAGCTACCCAAATGTCGTTCTTCTAGGTTGAAAAGTTCGTTTGCAGGAACACTTTGAATTTTTAGGTTTCACTTCACTTTTCCTTATAGGGACGTATGCATTTGGACTTATAAATCAAACACGGTTTATGCCAGCTGCTTGAAACTGAACTCACTCAACTAGTTCTCAGTGCGATCTCTATGCTTTGTTTTCTGTTGAAGTAACCCTAAGCAGAGGCCAGGGAAAGAAACTTTCATTGGAAAGCATTTGCAGTGATTGCACAGAACTTTGAGTTTCCTGGAATCTCAGCAAATATTTTTTCACCCTTACTTGTTGTTAACTCGACAGGAAAGATAAGTATACCGGTTGCATTTGGCTGCCCAAATTTAGATCTTCTAGGTTGAATAGTTGGTTTGCAGGAATACTTTGAAATTTTAGGTTTCACTTCATTTTCCCCTATAGGGATACATGCATATGGAACTCTAAATCAAACACGGTTTTTGCTGTGTGCTTGTAACTTGACTCATTCAACTAGTTCTCAGTGCACTCTCTATGCATTGTTCCCTGTTGATGTAGCCCTAAGCAGAGGCAAGGAAAACACACTTTCTTTGGAAAGTATTCACCGAGCTTCCAAAAAACTCAGAGATTACGGAAACCTCCAGCAAATATTTTGTCACCCTATCTTGTTGATACTTGGAAGGAAAAGGTGTATACCAGTTGCGCTTGGCTGCACAAATTTTGTTCTGCTAGGTTGAAGCATTCCTTTGCAGGACGACTTTGAATATTTAGGTTTTACTACATTTTCCCCTCTAGGGATACATGCTTTTGAAAATCTAAATCAAACACGGTTTGTGCTAGCTGCTTGAAACTTGACTCACTGAATGAATTCTCATTGTGCTCTCTACGCTTTGTTACCGGTTTATGTACCCGTCAGCAGAGCAAAGAAAAATAGACTTTCATTTGAACGTGTTTGTAGAGCATCCACAGAACTCAAGAGTTTACTGACTCTCAGCAAATGTTTTTTCACCCGATCTTGTTGAAACTTGGCAGCAAAAATGAGTATATGGGTTGCACTTGGCAGCCCAAATTTCGTAATCTTATGTTGAAGAGTTCCTTTGCAGGAACACTTTGAATTTTAGGTTTAACTTCTTTTTTCCCTATGTGAATACATGCATTTGGCATGCTAAATCAAACACAGTTTGTGATACCTGTTTGAAACTTGGCTCACTCAATTAGTTCTCAGTGCACTCTCTATGCATTGTCCCCCGCTGAAGTATCCCCAAGCAGAGGCAAGGAAAATACGCTTTCTTATGTAAGTGTTTGCAGAGCTTCAACAAAACTCCCAAGTTTACTGGAATTTCAGCGAATATTTTTTCACTTGATCTTGTTGATCCTAGGTAAGAAAGATGATATACCAGTTGCATTTGCCTGCCAAAATTTCGTTCTTCTAAGTTGAAGCATGTGCTTTCAGGAAGACATTGCATTTGGGGGGGGGGGTTCTCTTCATTTTAACCTATAGGAATACATGCATTTGGAACTCTAAATCAAACACTGTTTGTGCTAGCTGCTTGAAGCTTGACTCACTCAATTAGTTCCTGGTGTACTCTCTGTGCTTTGTTCCCTGTTGAAGTGGTCCTAAGTGGAGGCGAGGAACATACGCTTTCCTTAGAAAGCATTTACAGAGCTTCAACAGAGCTCCAAGTGAACTGGAATCTCTGCAAATATTTACTCAGCTGATCTTGATGACCCTTGTCAGGAAAGATGAGTATACCAGTTGCACTTAGCTACCCAAATGTCATTCTTCTAGGTTGAAAAGTTCGTTTGCAGGAACACTTTGGAATTTTTAGGTTTCACTTCACTTTTCCTTATAGGGACGTATGCATTTGGACTTATAAATCAAACACGGTTTATGCTAGCTGCTTGAAACTGAAACTCACTCAACTAGTTCTCAGTGCGATCTCTATGCTTTGTTTTCTGTTGATGTAACCCTAAGCAGAGGCCAGGGACAGAAACTTTCATTGGAAAGCATTTGCAGTGATTCCACAGAACTTTGAGTTCCTGGAATCTCAGCAAACAATTTTTCACACTAACTTGTTGTTAACTCGACAGGAAAGATAAGTATACCGGTTGCATTTGGCTGCCCAAATTTAGATCTTCTAGGTTGAATAGTTGGTTTGCAGGAATACTTTGAAATTTTAGGTTTCACTTCATTTTCCCCTATAGGGATACATGCACATGGAACTCTAAATCAAACACGGTTTTGCTGTGTGCTTGTAACTTGACTCATTCAACTAGTTCTCAGTGCACTCTCTATGCATTGTTCCCTGTTGAAGTAGCCCTAAGCAGAGGCAAGGAAAACACACTTTCTTTGGAAAGTATTCACCGAGCTTCCAAAAAACTCAGAGATTACGGAAACCTCAGCAAATATTTTGTCACCCTATCTTGTTGATACTTGGTAGGAAAAAGGTGTATACCAGTTGCGCTTGGCTGCACAAATTTTGTTCTGCTAGGTTGAAGCATTCCTTTGCAGGATGACTTTGAATATTTAGGTTTTACTACATTTTCCCCTCTAGGGATACATGCTTTTGAAAATCTAAATCAACACGGTTTGTGCTAGCTGCTTGAAACTTGACTCACTGAATTCTCATTGTTCGACTCATTCAACTAGTTCTCAGTGCACTCTCTATGCATTGTTCCCTGTTGAAGTAGCCCTAAGCAGAGGCAAGGAAAACACACTTTCTTTGGAAAGTATTCACCGAGCTTCCAAAAAACTCAGAGATTACGGAAACCTCAGCAAATATTTTGTCACCCTATCTTGTTGATACTTGGTAGGAAAAAGGTGTATACCAGTTGCGCTTGGCTTCACAAATTTTGTTCTGCTAGGTTGAAGCATTCCTTTGCAGGATGACTTTGAATATTTAGGTTTTACTACATTTTCCACTCTAGGGATACATGCTTTTGAAAATCTAAATCAAACACGGTTTGTGCTAGCTGCTTGAAACTTGACTCACTGAATGAATTCTCATTGTGCTCTCTACGCTTCGTTACCGGTTTATGTACCCCTAAGCAGAGCAAAGAAAATAGACTTTCATTTGAACGTGTTTGTAGAGCATCCACAGAACTCAAGAGTTTACTGGACTCTCAGCAAATGTTTTTGCACCCGATCTTGTTGAAACTTGGCAGCAAAAATGAGTATATGAGTTGCACTTGGCAGCCCAAATTTCGTAATCTTATGTTGAAGAGTTCCTTTGCAGGAACACTTTGAATTTTTAGGTTTAACTTCTTTTTTCCCTATGTGAATACATGCATTTGGAATGCTAAATCAAACACAGTTTGTGATACCTGTTTGAAACTTGGCTCACTCAATTAGTTCTCAGTGCACTCTCTATGCATTGTCCCGCGCTGAAGTATCCCCAAGCAGAGGCAAGGAAAATACGCTTTCTTATGTAAGTGTTTGCAGAGCTTCCACAAAACTCCCAAGTTTACTGGAATTTCAGCGACTGAATTTCAGCGAATATTTTTTCACCTGATCTTGATGACCCTTGTCAGGAAAGATGAGTATACCAGTTGCACTTAGCTACCCAAATGTCGTTCTTCTAGGTTGAAAAGTTCTTTTGCAGGAACACTTTGAATTTTTAGGTTTCACTTCACTTTTCCTTATAGGACGTATGCATTTGGACTTATAAATCAAACACGGTTTATGCTAGCTGCTTGAAACTGAAACTCACTCAACTAGTTCTAAGTGTGATCTCTATGCTTTGTTTTCTGTTGAAGTAACCCTAAGCAGAGGCCAGGGAAAGAAACTTTCATTGGAAAGCATTTGCAGTGATTCCACAGAACTTTGAGTTTCCTGGAATCTCAGCAAATATTTTTCACTCTAACTTGTTGTTAACTCAACAGGAAAGATAAGTATACCGGTTGCATTTGGCTGCCCAAATTTAGATCTTCTAGGTTGAATAGTTGGTTTGCAGGAATACTTTGAAATTTTAGGTTTCACTTCATTTTCCCCTATAGGGATACATGCATATGGAACTCTAAATCAAACACGGTTTTTGCTGTGTGCTTGTAACTTGACTCATTCAACTAGTTCTCAGTGCACTCTCTATGCATTGTTCCCTGTTGAAGTAGCCCTAAGCAGAGGCAAGGAAAACACACTTTCTTTGGAAAGTATTCACCGAGCTTCCAAAAAACTCAGAGATTACGGAAACCTCAGCAAATATTTTGTCACCCTATCTTGTTGATACTTGGTAGGAAAAAGGTGTATACCAGTTGTGCTTGGCTGCACAAATTTTGTTCTGCTAGGTTGAAGCATTCCTTTGCAGGATGACTTTGAATATTTAGGTTTTACAACATTTTCCCCTCTAGGGATACATGCTTTTGAAAATCTATATCAAACACGGTTTGTGCTAGCTGCTTGAAACTTGACTCACTGAATGAATTCTCATTGTGCTCTCTACGCTTCGTTACCGGTTTATGTACCCCTAAGCAGAGCAAAAGAAAAATAGACTTTCATTTGAACGTGTTTGTAGAGCATCCACAGAACTCAAGAGTTTACTGACTCTCAGCAAATGTTTTTTCACCCGATCTTGTTGAAACTTGGCAGCAAAAATGAGTATATGGGTTGCACTTGGCAGCCCAAATTTCGTAATCTTATGTTGAAGAGTTCCTTTGCAGGACCACTTTGATTTTTAGGTTTAACTTCTTTTTTCCACTATGTGAATACATGCTTTGGAATGCTAAATCAAACACAGTTTGTGATACCTGTTTTAAACTTTGGCTCACTCAATTAGTTCTCAGTGCACTCTCTATGCATTGTCCCCCGCTGAAGTATCCCCAAGCAGAGGCAAGGAAAATACGCTTTCTTATGTAAGTGTTTGCAGAGCTTCCACAAAACTCCCAAGTTTACTGGAATTTCAGCGAATATTTTTTCACTTGATCTTGTTGATCCTAGGTAAGAAAGATGAGTATACCAGTTGCATTTGCCTGCCAAAATTTCGTTCTTCTAAGTTGAAGCATGTGCTTTCAGGAAGACATTGCATTTGGGGGGGTCTCTTCATTTTAACCTATAGGAATACATGCATTTGGAACTCTAAATCAAACACTGTTTGTGCTAGCTGCTTGAAGCTTGACTCACTCAATTAGTTCCTGGTGTACTCTCTGTGCTTTGTTCACTGTTGAAGTGGTCCTAAGTGGAGGCGGAGGAACATACGCTTTCCTTAGAAAGCATTTACAGAGCTTCAACAGAGCTCCAAGTGAACTGGAATCTCTGCAAATATTTACTCACCTGATCTTGATGACCCTTGTCAGGAAAGAATGAGTATACCAGTTGCACTTAGCTACCCAAATGTCGTTCTTCTAGTTGAAAAGTTCGTTTGCAGGAACACTTTGAATTTTTAGGTTTCACTTCACTTTTCTTATAGGGACGTATGCATTTGGACTTATAAATCAAACACGGTTTAGGCTAGCTGCTTGAAACTGAAAACTCACTCAACTAGTTCTCAGTGCGATCTCTATGCTTTGTTTTCTGTTGAAGTAACCTAAGCAGAGGCCAGGGAAAGAAACTTTCATTGGAGAGCATTTGCAGTGATTCCACAGAACTTTGAGTTTCCTGGAATCTCAGCAAATATTTTTTCACCCTAACTTGTTGTTAACTCGACAGGAAAGATAAGTAGACCGGTTGCATTTGGCTGCCCAAATTTAGATCTTCTAGGTTGAATAGTTGGTTTGCAGGAATACTTTGAAATTTTAGTTTCACTTCATTTTCCCTATAGGATACATGCATATGGAACTCTAAATCAAACACGGTTTTTGCTGTGTGCTTGTAACTTGACTCATTCAACTAGTTCTCAGTGCACTCTCTATGCATTGTTCCCTGTTGAAGTAGCCCTAAGCCAGAGTCAAGGAAAACACACTTTCTTTGGAAAGTATTCACCGAGCTTCCAAAAAACTCAGATATTATGGAAACCTCAGCAAATTATTTTGTCACCCTATCTTGTTGATACTTGGTAGGAAAAGGTGTATACCAGTTGCGCTTGGCTGCACAAATTTTGTTCTGCTAGGTTGAAGCATTCCTTTGCAGGACGACTTTGAATATTTAGGTTTTACTACATTTTCCCCTCAGGGATACATGCTTTTGAAAATCTAAATCAAACACGGTTTGTGCTAGCTGCTTGAAACTTGACTCACTGAATGAATTCTCATTGTGCTCTCTACGCTTCGTTACCCGGTTTATGTACCCCTAAGCAGAGCAAAGAAAAATAGACTTTCATTTGAACGTGTTTGTACAGCATCCACAGAACTCAAGAGTTTACTGGACTCTCAGCAAATGTTTTTTCACCCGATCTTGTTGAAAACTTGGCAGCAAAAATGAGTATATGGGTTGCTCTTGGCAGCCCTAATTTCGTAATCTTATGTTGAAGAGTTCCTTTGCAGGAACACTTTGAATTTTTAGGTTTAACTTCTTTTTTCCCTATGTGAATACATGCATTTGGAATGATAAATCAAACACAGTTTGTGATACCTGTTTGAACTTGGCTCACTCAATTAGTTCTCAGTGCACTCTCTATGCATTGTCCCCCGCTGAAGTATCCCCAAGCAGAGGCAAGGAAAATACGCTTTCTTATGTAAGTGTTTGCAGAGCTTCCACAAAAACTCCCAGTTTACTGGAATTCAGCGAATATTTTTTCACTTGATCTTGTTGATCCTAGGTAGGAAAGATGAGTATACCAGTTGCATTTTCCTGGAAAATTTCGTTCTTCTAAGTTGAAGCATGTGCTTTCAGGAAGACATTGAATTTGGGGGGGGGGTTCTCTTCATTTTAACCTATAGGAATACATGCATTTGGAACTCTAAATCAAACACTGTTTGTGCTAGCTGCTTGAAGCTTGACTCACTCAATTAGTTCTGGTGTACTCTCTGTGCTTTGTTCCCTGTTGAAGTGGTCCTAAGTGGAGGCGAGGAACTACGCTTTCCTTAGAAAGCATTTACAGAGCTTCAACAGAGCTCCCAAGTGAACTGGAATCTCTGCAAATATTTACTCACCTGATCTTGATGACCCTTGTCAGGAAAGATGAGTATACCAGTTGCACTTAGCTACCCAAATGTCGTTCTTCTAGGTTGAAAAGTTCGTTTGCAGGAACACTTTGAATTTTAGGTTTCACTTCACTTTTCCTTATAGGGACGTATGCATTTGGACTTATAAATCAAACACGGTTTAGGCTAGCTGCTTGAAACTGAAACTCACTCAACTAGATCTCAGTGCGATCTCTATGCTTTGTTTTCTGTTGAAGTAACCCTAAGCAGAGGCCATTTCATTGGAAAGCATTTGCAGTGATTCCACAGAACTTTGAGTTTCCTGGAATCTCAGCAAATATTTTTTCACCATAACTTGTTGTTAACTCGACAGGAAAGATAAGTAGACCGGTTGCATTTGGCTGCCCAAATTTAGAACTTCTAGGTTGAATAGTTGGTTTGCAGGAATACTTTGAAATTTTAGGTTTCACTTCATTTTCCCCTATACGGATACATGCACATGGAACTCTAAATCAAACACGGTTTTTGCTGTGTGCTTGTAACTTGACTCATTCAACTAGTTCTCAGTGCACTCTCTATGCATTGTTCCCTGTTGAAGTAGCCCTAAGCAGAGGCAAGGAAAACACACTTTCTTTGGAAAGTATTCACCGAGCTTCCAAAAAACTCAGAGATTACGGAAACCTCAGCAAATATTTTGTCACCCTATCTTGTTGATACTTGGTAGGAAAAAGGTGTATACCAGTTGCGCTTGGCTGCACAAATTTTGTTCTGCTAGGTTGAAGCATTCCTTTGCAGGATGACTTTGAATATTTAGGTTTTACTACATTTTCCACTCTAGGGATACATGCTTTTGAAAATCTAAATCAAACACGGTTTGTGCTAGCTGCTTGAAACTTGACTCACTGAATGAATTCTCATTGTGCTCTCTATGCTTCGTTACCGGTTTATGTACCCCTAAGCAGAGCAAAGAAAAATAGACTTTCATTTGAACGTGTTTGTAGAGCATCCACAGAACTCAAGAGTTTACTGGACTCTCAGCAAATGTTTTTTCACCCGATCTTGTTGATACTTGGCAGCAAAAATTAGTATATGGGTTGCACTTGGCAGCCCAAATTTCGTAATCTTACGTTGAAGAGTTCCTTTGCAGGAACACTTTGAATTTTTAGGTTTAACTTCTTTTTTCCCTATGTGAATACATGCATTTGGAATGCTAAATCAAACGCAGTTTGTGATACCTGTTTGAAACTTGGCTCACTCAATTAGTTCTCAGTGCACTCTCTATGCATTGTCCCCCGCTGAAGTATCCCCAAGCAGAGGCAAGGAAAATACGCTTTCTTATGTAAGTGTTTGCAGAGCTTCCACAAAACTCCCAAGTTTACTGGAATTTCAGCGAATATTTTTTCACTTGATCTTGTTGATCCTAGGTAAGAAAGATGAGTATACCAGTTGCATTTGCCTGCCAAAATTTCGTTCTTCTAAGTTGAAGCATGTGCTTTCAGGAAGACATTGCATTTGGGGGGGTTTCTCTTCATTTTAACCTATAGGAATACATGCATTTGGAACTCTAAATCAAACACTGTTTGTGCCAGCTGCTTGAAGCTTGACTCACTCAATTAGTTCCTGGTGTACTCTCTGTGCTTTGTTCCCTGTTGAAGTGGTCCTAAGTGGAGGCGAGGAACATACGCTTTCCTTAGAAAGCATTTACAGAGCTTCAACAGAGCTCCAAGTTAACTGGAATCTCTAGAAATATATACTCACCTGATCTTGATGACCCTTGTCAGGAAAGATGAGTATACCAGTTGCACTTAGCTACCCAAATGTCGTTCTTCTAGGTTGAAAAGTTCGTTTGCAGGAACACTTTGAATTTTTAGGTTTCACTTCACTTTTCCTTATAGGGACGTATGCATTTGGACTTATAAATCAAACACGGTTTATGCTAGCTGCTTGAAACTGAAACGCACTCAACTAGTTCTCAGTGCGATCTCTATGCTTTGTTTTCTGTTGAAGTAACCCTAAGCAGAGGCCAGGGAAAGAAACTTTCATTGGAAAGCATTTGCAGTGATTGCACAGAACTTTGAGTTTCCTGGAATCTCAGCAAATATTTTTTCACCCTAACTTGTTGTTAACTCGACAGGAAAGATAAGTAGACCGGTTGCATTTGGCTGCCCAAATTTAGATCTTCTAGGTTGAATAGTTGGTTTGCAGGAATACTTTGAAATTTTAGGTTTCACTTCATTTTCCCCTATAGGGATACATGCACATGGAACTCTAAATCAAACACGGTTTTTGCTGTGTGCTTGTAACTTGACTCATTCAACTGGTTCTCAGTGCACTCTCTATGCATTGTTCCCTGTTGAAGTAGCCCTAAGCAGAGGCAAGGAAAACACACTTTCTTTGGAAAGTATTCACCGAGCTTCCAAAAAACTCAGGGATTACGGAAACCTCAGCAAATATTTTGTCACCCTATCTTGTTGATACTTGGTAGGAAAAAGGTGTATACCAGTTGCGCTTAGCTGCACAAATTTTGTTCTGCTAGGTTGAAGCATTCCTTTGCAGGACGACTTTGAATATTTAGGTTTTACTACATTTTCCCCTCTAGGGATACATGCTTTTGAAAATCTAAATCAAACACGGTTTGTGCTAGCTGCTTGAAACTTGACTCACTGAATGAATTCTCATTGTGCTCTCTACGCTTGGTTACCGGTTTATGTACCCCTAAGCAGAGCAAAGAAAAATAGACTTTCATTTGAACGTGTTTGTAGAGCATCCACAGAACTCAAGAGTTTACTGGACTCTCAGCAAATGTTTTTTCACCCGATCTTGTTGAAACTTGGCAGCAAAAATGAGTATATGGGTTGCACTTGGCAGCCCAAATTTCGTAATCTTATGTTGAAGAGTTCCTTTGCAGGAACACTTTGAATTTTTAGGTTTAACTTCTTTTTTCCCTATGTGAATACATGCATTTGGAATGCTAAATCAAACACAGTTTGTGATACCTGTTTGAAACTTGGCTCACTCAATTAGTTCTCAGTGCACTCTCTATGCATTGTCCCCCGCTGAAGTATCCCCAAGCAGAGGCAAGGAAAATACGCTTTCTTATGTAAGTGTTTGCAGAGCTTCCACAAAACTCCCAAGTTAACTGGAATTTCAGCGAATATTTTTTCACTTGATCTTGTTGATCCTAGGTAAGAAAGATGAGTATACCAGTTGCATTTGCCTGCCAAAATTTCGTTCTTCTAAGTTGAAGCATGTGCTTTCAGGAAGACATTGCATTAGGGGGGGTTTCTCTTCATTTTAACCTATAGGAATACATGCATTTGGAACTCTAAATCAAACACTGTTTGTGCCAGCTGCTTGAAGCTTGACTCACTCAATTAGTTCCTGGTGTACTCTCTGTGCTTTGTTCCCTGTTGAAGTGGTCCTAAGTGGAGGCGAGGAACATACGCTTTCCTTAGAAAGCATTTACAGAGCTTCAACAGAGCTCCAAGTTACCTGGAATCTCTGCAAATATTTACTCACCTGATCTTGATGACCCTTGTCAGGAAAGATGAGTATACCAGTTGCACTTAGCTACCCAAATGTCGTTCTTCTAGGTTGAAAAGTTCGTTTGCAGGAACACTTTGAATTTTTAGGTTTCACTTCACTTTTCCTTATAGGGACGTATGCATTTGGACTTATAAATCAAACACGGTTTATGCTAGCTGCTTGAAACTGAAACTCACTCACCTAGTTCTCAGTGCAATCTCTATGCTTTGTTTTCTGTTGAAGTAACCCTAAGCAGAGGCCAGGGAAAGAAACTTTCATTGGAAAGCATTTGCAGTGATTGCACAGAACTTTGAGTTTCCTGGAATCTCAGCAAATATTTTTTCACCCTAACTTGTTGTTAACTCGACAGGAAAGATAAGTAGACCGGTTGCATTTGGCTGCCCAAATTTAGATCTTCTAGGTTGAATAGTTGGTTTGCAGGAATACTTTGAAATTTTAGGTTTCACTTCATTTTCCCCTATAGGGATACATGCATATGGAACTCTAAATCAAACACGGTTTTTGCTGTGTGCTTGTAACTTGACTCATTCAACTAGTTCTCAGTGCACTCTCTATGCATTGTTCCCTGTTGAAGTAGCCCTAAGCAGAGGCAAGGAAAACACACTTTCTTTGGAAAGTATTCACCGAGCTTCCAAAAAACTCAGAGATTACGGAAACCTCAGCAAATATTTTGTCACCCTATCTTGTTGATACTTGGTAGGAAAAAGGTGTATACCAGTTGCGCTTGGCTGCACAAATTTTGTTCTGCTAGGTTGAAGCATTCCTTTGCAGGACGACTTTGAATATTTAGGTTTTACTACATTTTCCCCTCTAGGGATACATGCTTTTGAAAATCTAAATCAAACACGGTTTGTGCTAGCTGCTTGAAACTTGACCCACTGAATGAATTCTCATTGTGCTCTCTACGCTTTGTTACCGGTTTATGTACCCCTAAGCAGAGGAAAGAAAAATAGACTTTCATTTGAACGTGTTTGTAGAGCATCCACAGAACTCAAGAGTTTACTGGACTCTCAGCAAATGTTTTTTCACCCGATCTTGTTGAAACTTGGCAGCAAAAATGAGTATATGGGTTGCACTTGGCAGCCCAAATTTCGTAATCTTATGTTGAAGAGTTCCTTTGCAGGAACACTTTGAATTTTTAGGTTTAACTTCTTTTTTCCCTAGGTGAATACATGCATTTGGAATGCTAAATCAAACACAGTTTGTGATACCTGTTTGAAACTTGGCTCACTCAATTAGTTCTCAGTGCACTCTCTATGCATTGTCCCCCGCTGAAGTATCCCCAAGCAGAGGCAAGGAAAATACGCTTTCTTATGTAAGTGTTTGCAGAGCTTCCACAAAACTCCCAAGTTTACTGGAATTTCAGCGAATGTTTTTTCACTTGATCTTGTTGATCCTAGGTAAGAAAGATGAGTATACCAGTTGCATTTGCCTGCCAAAATTTCGTTCTTCTAAGTTGAAGCATGTGCTCTCAGGAAGACATTGCATTTGGGGGGGGGGGGTTCTCTTCATTTTAACCTATAGGAATACATGCATTTGGAACTCTAAATCAAACACTGTTTGTGCCAGCTGCTTGAAGCTTGACTCACTCAATTAGTTCCTGGTGTACTCTCTGTGCTTTGTTCCCTGTTGAAGTGGTCCTAAGTGGATGCGAGGAACATACGCTTTCCTTAGAAAGCATTTACAGAGCTTCAACAGAGCTCCAAGTTAACTGGAATCTCTGCAAATATTTACTCACCTGATCTTGATGACCCTTGTCAGGAAAGATGAGTATACCAGTTGCACTTAGCTACCCAAATGTCGTTCTTCTAGGTTGAAAAGTTCGTTTGCAGGAACACTTTGAATTTTTAGGTTTCACTTCACTTTTCCTTATAGGGACGTATGCATTTGGACTTATAAATCAAACACGGTTGATGCTAGCTGCTTGAAACTGAAACTCACTCAACTAGTTCTCAGTGCGATCTCTATGCTTTGTTTTCTGTTGAAGTAACCCTAAGCAGAGGCCAGGGAAAGAAACTTTCATTGGAAAGCATTTGCAGTGATTCCACAGGACTTTGAGTTTCCTGGAATCTCAGCAAATATTTTTTCACCCTAACTTGTTGTTAACTCGACAGGAAAGATAAGTAGACCGGTTGCATTTGGCTGCCCAAATTTAGATCTTCTAGGTTGAATAGTTGGTTTGCAGGAATACTTTGAAATTTTAGGTTTCACTTCATTTTCCCCTATAGGGATACATGCACATGGAACTCTAAATCAAACACGCTTTTTGCTGTGTGCTTGTAACTTGACTCATTCAACTAGTTCTCAGTGCACTCTCTATGCATTGTTCCCTGTTGAAGTAGCCCTAAGCAGAGGCAAGGAAAACACACTTTCTTTGGAAAGTATTCACCGAGCTTCCAAAAAACTCAGAGATTACAGAAACCTCAGCAAATATTTTGTCACCCTATCTTGTTGATACTTGGTAGGAAAAAGGTGTATACCAGTTGCGCTTGGCTGCACAAATTTTGTTCTGCTAGGTTGAAGCATTCCTTTGCAGGATGACTTTGAATATTTAGGTTTTACTACATTTTCCCCTCTAGGGATACATGCTTTTGAAAATCTAAATCAAACACGGTTTGTGCTAGCTGCTTGAAACTTGACTCACTGAATGAATTCTCATTGTGCTCTCTACGCTTCGTTACCGGTTTATGTACCCCTAAGCAGAGCAAAGAAAAATAGACTTTCATTTGAACGTGTTTGTAGAGCATCCACAGAACTCAAGAGTTTACTGGACTCTCAGTAAATGTTTTTTCACCCGATCTTGTTGAAACTTGGCAGCAAAAATGAGTATATGGGTTGCACTTGGCAGCCCAAATTTCGTAATCTTATGTTGAAGAGTTCCTTTGCAGGAACACTTTGAATTTTTAGGTTTAACTTCTTTTTTCCCTATGTGAATACATGCATTTGGAATGCTAAATCAAACACAGTTTGTGATACCTGTTTGAAACTTGGCTCACTCAATTAGTTCTCAGTGCACTCTCTATGCATTGTCGCCCGCTGAAGTATCCCCAAGCAGAGGCAAGGAAAATACGCTTTTTTATGTAAGTGTTTGCAGAGCTTCCACAAAACTCCCAAGTTTACTGGAATTTCAGCGAATATTTTTTCACTTGATCTTGTTGATCCTAGGTAAGAAAGATGAGCATACCAGTTGCATTTGCCTGCCAAAATTTGGTTCTTCTAAGTTGAAGCATGTGCGTTCAGGAAGGCATTGCATTTGGGGGGTTTCTCTTCATTTTAACCTATAGGAATACATGCATTTGGAACTCTAAATCAAACACTGTTTGTGCTAGCTGCTTGAAGCTTGACTCACTCAATTAGTTCCTGGTGTACTCTCTGTGCTTTGTTCCCTGTTGAAGTGGTCCTAAGTGGAGGCGAGGAACATAGGCTTTCCTTAGAAAGCGTTTACAGAGCTTCAACAGAGCTCCAAGTGAACTGGAATCTCTGCAAATATTTACTCACCTGATCTTGATGACCCTTGTCAGGAAAGATGAGTATACCAGTTGCACTTAGCTACCCAAATGTCGTTCTTCTAGGTTGAAAAGTTCGTTTGCAGGAACACTTTGAATTTTTAGGTTTCACTTCACTTTTCCTTATAGGGACGTATGCATTTGGACTTATAAATCAAACACGGTTTATGCTAGCTGCTTGAAACTGAAACTCACTCAACTAGTTCTCAGTGCGATCTCTATGCTTTGTTTTCTGTTGAAGTAACCCTAAGCAGAGGCCAGGGAAAGAAACTTTCATTGGAAAGCATTTGCAGTGATTCCACAGAACTTTGAGTTTCCTGGAATCTCAGCAAATATTTTTTAACCCTAACTTGTTGTTAACTTGACAGGAAAGATAAGTATACCGGTTGCATTTGGCTGCCCAAATTTAGATGTTCTAGGTTGAATAGTTGGTTTGCAGGAATACATTGAAATTTTAGGTTTCACTTCATTTTCCCCTATAGGGATACATGCATATGGAACTCTAAATCAAACACGGTTTTTGCTGTGTGCTTGTAACTTGACTCATTCAACTAGTTCTCAGTGCACTCTCTATGCATTGTTCCCTGTTGAAGTAGCCCTAAGCAGAGGCAATTAAAACACACTTTCTTTGGAAAGTATTCACCGAGCTTCCAAGAAACTCAGAGATTACGGAAACCTCAGCAAATATTTTGTCACCCTATCTTGTTGATACTTGGTAGGAAAAAGGTGTATACCAGTTGCACTTGGCTGCACAATTTTTGTTCTGCTAGGTTGAAGCATTCCTTTGCAGGATGACTTTGAATATTTAGGTTTTACTACATTTTCCCCTCTAGGGATACATGCTTTTGAAAATCTAAATCAAACACGGTTTGTGCTAGCTGCTTGAAACTTGACTCACTGAATGAATTCTCATTGTGCTCTCTATGCTTCGTTACCGGTTTATGTACCCCTAAGCAGAGCAAAGAAAAATAGACTTTCATTTGAACGTGTTTGTAGAGCATCCACAGAACTCAAGAGTTTACTGGACTCTCATCAAATGTTTTTTCACCCGATCTTGTTGAAACTTGGCAGCAAAAATGAGTATATGGGTTGCACTTGGCAGCCCAAATTTCGTAATCTTATGTTGAAGAGTTCCTTTGCAGGAACACTTTGAATTTTTAGGTTTAACTTCTTTTTTCCCTATGTGAATACATGCATTTGGAATGCTAAATCAAACACAGTTTGTGATACCTGTTTGAAACTTGGCTCACTCAATTAGTTCTCAGTGCACTCTCTATGCATTGTCCCCCGCTGAAGTATCCCCAAGCAGAGGCAAGGAAAATACGCTTTCTTATGTAAGTGTTTGCAGAGCTTCCACAAAACTCCCAAGTTTACTGGAATTTCAGCGAATATTTTTTCACTTGATCTTGTTTTTCCTAGGTAAGAAAGATGAGTATACCAGTTTGCATTTGCCTGCCAAAATTCGTTCTTCTAAGTTGAAGCATGTGCTTTCAGGAAGACATTGCATTTGGGGGGGGTTGGTTCTCTTCATTTTAAACCTATAGGAATACATGCATTTGGAACTCTAAATCAAACACTGTTTGTGCCAGCTGCTTGAAGCTTGACTCACTCAATTAGTTCCTGGTGTACTCTCTGTGCTTTGTTCCCTGTTGAAGTGGTCCTAAATGGAGTCGAGGAATATATGCTTTCCTTAGAAAGCATTTACAGAGCTTCAACAGAGCTCCAAGTGAACTGGAATCTCTGCAAATATTTACTCACCTGATCTTGATGACCCTTGTCAGGAAAGATGAGTATACCAGTTGCACTTAGCTACCCAAATGTCGTTCTTCTAGGTTGAAAGTTCCTTTGCAGGAACACTTTGAATTTTTAGGTTTCACTTCACTTTTCCTTATAGGGACGTATGCATTTGGACTTATAAATCAAACAGTGTTTATGCTAGCTGCTTGAAACTGAAACTCACTCAACTAGTTCTCAGTGCGATCTCTATGCTTTGTTTTCTGTTGAAGTAACCCTAAGCAGAGGCCAGGGAAAGAAACTTTCATTGGAAAGCATTTGCAGTGATTCCACAGAACTTTGAGTTTCCTGGAATCTCAGCAAATATTTTTTCACCCTAACTTGTTGTTAACTCGACAGGAAAGATAAGTAGACCGGTTGCATTTGGCTGCCCAAATTTAGATCTTCTAGGTTGAATAGTTGGTTTGCAGGAATACTTTGAAATTTTAGGTTTCACTTCATTTTCCCCTATAGGGATACATGCACATGGAACTCTAAATCAAACACGGTTTTTGCTGTGTGCTTGTAACTTGACTCATTCAACTAGTTCTCAGTGCACTCTCTATGCATTGTTCCCTGTTGAAGTAGCCCTAAGCAGAGGCAAGGAAAACACACTTTCTTTGGAAAGTATTCACCGAGCTTCCAAAAAACTCAGAGATTACGGAAACCTCAGCAAATATTTTGTCACCCTATCTTGTTGATACTTGGTAGGAAAAAGGTGTATACCAGTTGCGCTTGGCTGCACAAATTTTGTTCTGCTAGGTTGAAGCATTCCTTTGCAGGATGACTTTGAATATTTAGGTTTTACTACATTTTCCCCTCTAGGGATACATGCTTTTGAAAATCTAAATCAAACACGGTTTGAGCTAGCTGCTTGAAACTTGACTCACTGAATGAATTCTCATTGTGCTCTCTACGCTTCGTTACCGGTTTATGTACCCCTAAGCAGAGCAAAGAAAAATAGACTTTCATTTGAACGTGTTTGTAGAGCATCCACAGAACTCAAGAGTTTACTGGACTCTCAGCAAATGTTTTTTCACCCGATCTTGTTGAAACTTGGCAGCAAAAATGAGTATATGGGTTGCACTTGGCAGCCCAAATTTCGTAATCTTATGTTGAAGAGTTCCTTTGCAGGAACACTTTGAATTTTTAGGTTTAACTTCTTTTTTCCCTATGTGAATACATGCATTTGGAATGCTAAATCAAACACAGTTTGTGATACCTGTTTTAAACTTGGCTCACTCAATTAGTTTTCAGTGCACTCTCTAGGCATTGTCCCCCGCTGAAGTATCCCCAAGCAGAGGCAAGGAAAATACGCTTTCTTATGTAAGTGTTTGCAGAGCTTCAACAAAACTCCCAAGTTTACTGGAATTTCAGCGAATATTTTTTCACTTGATCTTGTTGATCCTAGGTAAGAAAGATGAGTATACCAGTTGCATTTGCCTGCCAAAATTTCGTTCTTCTAAGTTGAAGCATGTGCTTTCAGGAAGACATTGCATTTGGGGGGGGGGGGTTCTCTTCATTTTAACCTATAGGAATACATGCATTTGGAACTCTAAATCAAACACTGTTTGTGCCAGCTGCTTGAAGCTTGACTCACTCAATTAGTTCCTGGTGTACTCTCTGTGCTTTGTTCCCTGTTGAAGTGGTCCTAAGTGGAGGCGAGGAACATACGCTTTCCTTAGAAAGCATTTACAGAGCTTCAACAGAGCTCCAAGTGAACTGGAATCTCTGCAAATATTTACTCCCCTGATCTTGATGACCCTTGTCAGGAAAGATGAGTATACCAGTTGCACTTAGCTACCCAAATGTCGTTCTTCTAGGTTGAAAAGTTCCTTTGCAGGAACACTTTGAATTTTTAGGTTTCACTTCACTTTTCCTTATAGGGACGTATGCATTTGGACTTATAAATCAAACACGGTTTATGCTAGCTGCTTGAAACTGAAACTCACTCAACTAGTTCTCAGTGCGATCTCTATGCTTTGTTTTCTGTTGAAGTAACCCTAAGCAGAGGCCAGGGAAAGAAACTTTCTTTGGAAAGCATTTGCAGTGATTCCACAGAACTTTGAGTTTCCTGGAATCTCAGCAAATATTTTTTCACCCTAACTTGTTGTTAACTCGACAGGAAAGATAAGTAGACCGGTTGCATTTGGCTGCCCAAATTTAGATCTTCTAGGTTGAATAGTTAGTTTGCAGGAATACTTTGAAATTTTAGGTTTCACTTCATTTTCCCCTATAGGGATACATGCATATGGAACTCTAAATCAAACACGGTTTTTGCTGTGTGCTTGTAACTTGACTCATTCAACTAGTTCTCAGTGCACTCTCTATGCATTGTTCCCTGTTGAAGGAGCCCTAAGCAGAGGCAAGGAAAACACACTTTTTTGGAAAGTATTAACCGAGCTTCCAAAAAACTCAGAGATTACGGAAACCTCAGCAAATATTTTGTCACCCTATCTTGTTGATACTTGGTAGGAAAAAGGTGTATACCAGTTGCGCTTGGCTGCACAAATTTTGTTCTGCTAGGTTGAAGCATTCCTTTGCAGGATGACTTTGAATATTTAGGTTTTACTACATTTTCCCCTCTAGGGATACATGCTTTTGAAAATCTAAATCAAACACGGTTTGTGCTAGCTGCTTGAAACTTGACTCACTGAATGAATTCTCATTGTGCTCTCTACGCTTCGTTACCGGTTTATGTACCCCTAAGCAGAGCAAAGAAAAATAGACTTTCATTTGAACGTGTTTGTAGAGCATCCACAGAACTCAAGAGTTTACTGGACTCTCAGCAAATGTTTTTTCACCCGATCTTGTTGAAACTTGGCAGCAAAAATGAGTATATGGGTTGCACTTGGCAGCCCAAATTTCGTAATCTTATGTTGAAGAGTTCCTTTGCAGGAACACTTTGAATTTTTAGGTTTAACTTCTTTTTTCCCTTTGTGAATACATGCATTTGGAATGCTAAATCAAACACAGTTTGTGATACCTGTTTGAAACTTGGCTCACTCAATTAGTTCTCAGTGCACTCTCTATGCATTGTCCCCCGCTGAAGTATCCCCAAGCAGAGGCAAGGAAAATACGCTTTCTTATGTAAGTGTTTGCAGAGCTTCCACAAAACTCCCAAGTTTACTGGAATTTCAGCGAATATTTTTTCACTTGATCTTGTTGATCCTAGGTAAGAAAGATGAGTATACCAGTTGCATTTGCCTGCCAAAATTTCGTTCTTCTAAGTTGAAGCATGTGCTTTCAGGAAGACATTGCATTTGGGGGGGGGGGGTTCTCTTCATTTTAACCTATAGGAATACATGCATTTGGAACTCTAAATCAAACACTGTTTGTGCCAGCTGCTTGAAGCTTGACTCACTCAATTAGTTCCTGGTGTACTCTCTGTGCTTTGTTCCCTGTTGAAGTGGTCCTAAGTGGAGGCGAGGAACATACGCTTTCCTTAGAAAGCATTTACAGAGCTTCAACAGAGCTCCAAGTGAACTGGAATCTCTGCAAATATTTACTCACCTGATCTTGATGACCCTTGTCAGGAAACATGAGTATACCAGTTGCACTTAGCTACCCAAATGTCGTTCTTCTCGGTTGAAAAGTTCGTTTGCAGGAACACTTTGAATTTTTAGGTTTCACTTCACTTTTCCTTATAGGGACGTATGCATTTGGACTTATAAATCAAACACTGTTTATGCTAGCTGCTTGAAACTGAAACTCATCAACTAGTTCTCAGTGCGATCTCTATGCTTTGTTTTCTTTTGAAGTAACCCTAAGCAGAGGCCAGGGAAAGAAACTTTCATTGGAAAGCATTTGCAGTGATTCCACAGAACTTTGAGTTTCCTGGAATCTCAGCAAATATTTTTTCACCCTAACTTGTTGTTAACTCGACAGGAAAGATAAGTAGACCGGTTGCATTTGGCTGCCCAAATTTAGATCTTCTAGGTTGAATTGTTAGTTTGCAGGAATACTTTGAAATTTTAGGTTTCACTTCATTTTCCCCTATAGGGATACATGCATATGGAACTCTAAATCAAACACGGTTTTTGCTGTGTGCTTGTAACTTGACTCATTCAACTAGTTCTCAGTGCACTCTCTATGCATTGTTCCCTGTTGAAGGAGCCCTAAGCAGAGGCAAGGAAAACACACTTTTTTGGAAAGTATTAACCGAGCTTCCAAAAAACTCAGAGATTACGGAAACCTCAGCAAATATTTTGTCACCCTATCTTGTTGATACTTGGTAGGAAAAAGGTGTATACCAGTTGCGCTTGGCTGCACAAATTTTGTTCTGCTAGGTTGAAGCATTCCTTTGCAGGATGACTTTGAATATTTAGGTTTTACTACATTTTCCCCTCTAGGGATACATGCTTTTGAAAATCTAAATCAAACACGGTTTGTGCTAGCTGCTTGAAACTTGACTCACTGAATGAATTCTCATTGTGCTCTCTACGCTTCGTTACCGGTTTATGTACCCCTAAGCAGAGCAAAGAAAAATAGACTTTCATTTGAACGTGTTTGTACAGCATCCACAGAACTCAAGAGTTTACTGGACTCTCAGCAAATGTTTTTTCACCCGATCTTGTTGAAACTTGGCAGCAAAAATGAGTATATGGGTTGCACTTGGCAGCCCAAATTTCGTAATCTTATGTTGAAGAGTTCCTTTGCAGGAACACTTTGAATTTTTAGGTTTAACTTCTTTTTTCCCTTTGTGAATACATGCATTTGGAATGCTAAATCAAACACAGTTTGTGATACCTGTTTGAAACTTGGCTCACTCAATTAGTTCTCAGTGCACTCTCTATGCATTGTCCCCCGCTGAAGTATCCCCAAGCAGAGGCAAGGAAAATACGCTTTCTTATGTAAGTGTTTGCAGAGCTTCCACAAAACTCCCAAGTTTACTGGAATTTCAGCGAATATTTTTTCACTTGATCTTGTTGATCCTAGGTAAGAAAGATGAGTATACCAGTTGCATTTGCCTGCCAAAATTTCGTTCTTCTAAGTTGAAGCATGTGCTTTCAGGAAGACATTGCATTTGGGGGGGGGGTTCTCTTCATTTTAACCTATAGGAATACATGCATTTGGAACTCTAAATCAAACACTGTTTGTGCCAGCTGCTTGAAGCTTGACTCACTCAATTAGTTCCTGGTGTACTCTCTGTGCTTTGTTCCCTGTTGAAGTGGTCCTAAGTGGAGGCGAGGAACATACGCTTTCCTTAGAAAGCATTTACAGAGCTTCAACAGAGCTCCAAGTGAACTGGAATCTCTGCAAATATTTACTCACCTGATCTTGATGACCCTTGTCAGGAAACATGAGTATACCAGTTGCACTTAGCTACCCAAATGTCGTTCTTCTCGGTTGAAAAGTTCGTTTGCAGGAACACTTTGAATTTTTAGGTTTCACTTCACTTTTCCTTATAGGGACGTATGCATTTGGACTTATAAATCAAACACTGTTTATGCTAGCTGCTTGAAACTGAAACTCACTCAACTAGTTCTCAGTGCGATCTCTATGCTTTGTTTTCTTTTGAAGTAACCCTAAGCAGAGGCCAGGGAAAGAAACTTTCATTGGAAAGCATTTGCAGTGATTCCACAGAACTTTGAGTTTCCTGGAATCTCAGCAAATATTTTTTCACCCTAACTTGTTGTTAACTCGACAGGAAAGATAAGTAGACCGGTTGCATTTGGCTGCCCAAATTTAGATCTTCTAGGTTGAATTGTTAGTTTGCAGGAATACTTTGAAATTTTAGGTTTCACTTCATTTTCCCCTATAGGGATACATGCATATGGAACTCTAAATCAAACACGGTTTTTGCTGTGTGCTTGTAACTTGACTCATTCAACTAGTTCTCAGTGCACTCTCTATGCATTGTTCCCTGTTGAAGGAGCCCTAAGCAGAGGCAAGGAAAACACACTTTTTTGGAAAGTATTAACCGAGCTTCCAAAAAACTCAGAGATTACGGAAACCTCAGCAAATATTTTGTCACCCTATCTTGTTGATACTTGGTAGGAAAAAGGTGTATACCAGTTGCGCTTGGCTGCACAAATTTTGTTCTGCTAGGTTGAAGCATTCCTTTGCAGGATGACTTTGAATATTTAGGTTTTACTACATTTTCCCCTCTAGGGATACATGCTTTTGAAAATCTAAATCAAACACGGTTTGTGCTAGCTGCTTGAAACTTGACTCACTGAATGAATTCTCATTGTGCTCTCTACGCTTCGTTACCGGTTTATGTACCCCTAAGCAGAGCAAAGAAAAATAGACTTTCATTTGAACGTGTTTGTAGAGCATCCACAGAACTCAAGAGTTTACTGGACTCTCAGCAAATGTTTTTTCACCCGATCTTGTTGAAACTTGGCAGCAAAAATGAGTATATGGGTTGCACTTGGCAGCCCAAATTTCGTAATCTTATGTTGAAGAGTTCCTTTGCAGGAACACTTTGAATTTTTAGGTTTAACTTCTTTTTTCCCTTTGTGAATACATGCATTTGGAATGCTAAATCCAACACAGTTTGTGATACCTGTTTGAAACTTGGCTCACTCAATTAGTTCTCAGTGCACTCTCTATGCATTGTCCCCCGCTGAAGTATCCCCAAGCAGAGGCAAGGAAAATACGCTTTCTTATGTAAGTGTTTGCAGAGCTTCCACAAAACTCCCAAGTTTACTGGAATTTCAGCGAATATTTTTTCACTTGATCTTGTTGATCCTAGGTAAGAAAGATGAGTATACCAGTTGCATTTGCCTGCCAAAATTTCGTTCTTCTAAGTTGAAGCATGTGCTTTCAGGAAGACATTGCATTTGGGGGGGTTTCTCTTCATTTTAACCTATAGGAATACATGCATTTGGAACTCTAAATCAAACACTGTTTGTGCCAGCTGCTTGAAGCTTGACTCACTCAATTAGTTAACGGTGTACTCTCTGTGCTTTGTTCCCTGTTGAAGTGGTCCTAAGTGGAGGCGAGGAACATACGCTTTCCTTAGAAAGCATTTACAGAGCTTCAACAGAGCTCCAAGTTAACTGGAATCTCTGCAAATATTTACTCACCTGATCTTGATGACCCTTGTCAGGAAAGATGAGTATACCAGTTGCACTTAGCTACCCAAATGTCGTTCTTCTAGGTTGAAAAGTTCGTTTGCAGGAACACTTTGAATTTTTAGGTTTCACTTCACTTTTCCTTATAGGGACGTATGCATTTGGACTTATAAATCAAACACGGTTTATGCTAGCTGCTTGAAACTGAAACTCACTCACCTAGTTCTCAGTGCGATCTCTATGTTTTTTTTTCTGTTGAAATAACCCTAAGCAGAGGCCAGGGAAAGAAACTTTCATTGGAAAGCATTTGCAGTGATTGCACAGAACTTTGAGTTTCCTGGAATCTCAGCAAATATTTTTTCACCCTAACTTGTTGTTAACTCGACAGGAAAGATAAGTAGACCGGTTGCGTTTGGCTGCCCAAATTTAGATCTTCTGGGTTGAATATTTGGTTTGCAGGAATACTTTGAAATTTTAGGTTTCACTTCATTTTCCCCTATAGGGATACATGCATATGGAACTCTAAATCAAACACGGTTTTTGCTGTGTGCTTGTAACTTGACTCATTCAACTAGTTCTCAGTGCACTCTCTATGCATTGTTCCCTGTTGAAGTAGCCCTAAGCAGAGGCAAGGAAAACACACTTTCTTTGGAAAGTATTCACCGAGCTTCCAAAAAACTCAGAGATTACGGAAAACTCAGCAAATATTTTGTCACCCTATCTTGTTGATACTTGGTAGGAAAAAGGTGTATACCAGTTGCGCTTGGCTGCACAAATTTTGTTCTGCTAGGTTGAAGCATCCCTTTGCAGGATGACTTTGAATATTTAGGTTTTACTACATTTTCCCCTCTAGGGATACATGCTTTTGAAAATCTAAATCAAACACGGTTTGTGCTAGCTGCTTGAAACTTGACTCACTGAATGAATTCTCATTGTGCTCTCTTCGCTTCATTACTGGTTTATGTACCCCTAAGCAGAGCAAAGAAAAAAAGACTTTCATTTGAACGTGTTTGTAGAGCATCCACAGAACTCAAGAGTTTACTGGACTCTCAGCAAATGTTTTTTCACCCGATCTTGTTGAAACTTGGCAGCAAAAATGAGTATATGGGTTGCACTTGGCAGCCCAAATTTCGTAATCTTATGTTGAAGAGTTCCTTTGCAGGAACACTTTGAATTTTTAGGTTTAACTTCTTTTTTCCCTATGTGAATACATGCATTTGGCATGCTAAATCAAACACAGTTTGTGATACCTGTTTGAAACTTGGCTCACTCAATTAGTTCTCAGTGCACTCTCTATGCATTGTCCCCCGCTGAAGTATCCCCAAGCAGAGGCAAGGAAAATACGCTTTCTTATGTAAGTGTTTGCAGAGCTTCCACAAAACTCCCAAGTTTACTGGAATTTCAGCGAATATTTTTTCACTTGATCTTGTTGATCCTAGGTAAGAAAGATGAGTATACCAGTTGCATTTGCCTGCCAAAATTTCGTTCTTCTAAGTTGAAGCATGTGCTTTCAGGAAGACATTGCATTTGGGGGGGTTTCTCTTCATTTTAACCTATAGGAATACATGCATTTGGAACTCTAAATCAAACACTGTTTGTGCCAGCTGCTTGAAGCTTGACTCACTCAATTAGTTCCTGGTGTACTCTCTGTGCTTTGTTCCCTGTTGAAGTGGTCCTAAGTGGAGGCGAGGAACATACGCTTTCCTTAGAAAGCATTTACAGAGCTTCAACAGAGCTCCAAGTTAACTGGAATCTCTGCAAATATTTACTCACCTGATCTTGATGACCCTTGTCAGGAAAGATGAGTATACCAGTTGCACTTAGCTACCCAAATGTCGTTCTTCTAGGTTGAAAAGTTCGTTTGCAGGAACACTTTGAATTTTTAGGTTTCACTTCACTTTTCCTTATAGGGACGTATGCATTTGGACTTATAAATCAAACACTGTTTATGCTAGCTGCTTGAAACTGAAACTCACTCAACTAGTTCTCAGTGCGATCTCTATGCTTTGTTTTCTTTTGAAGTAACCCTAAGCAGAGGCCAGGGAAAGAAACTTTCATTGGAAAGCATTTGCAGTGATTCCACAGAACTTTGAGTTTCCTGGAATCTCAGCAAATATTTTTTCACCCTAACTTGTTGTTAACTCGACAGGAAAGATAAGTAGACCGGTTGCATTTGGCTGCCCAAATTTAGATCTTCTAGGTTGAATTGTTAGTTTGCAGGAATACTTTGAAATTTTAGGTTTCACTTCATTTTCCCCTATAGGGATACATGCATATGGAACTCTAAATCAAACACGGTTTTTGCTGTGTGCTTGTAACTTGACTCATTCAACTAGTTCTCAGTGCACTCTCTATGCATTGTTCCCTGTTGAAGGAGCCCTAAGCAGAGGCAAGGAAAACACACTTTTTTGGAAAGTATTAACCGAGCTTCCAAAAAACTCAGAGATTACGGAAACCTCAGCAAATATTTTGTCACTCTATCTTGTTGATACTTGGTAGGAAAAAGGTGTATACCAGTTGCGCTTGGCTGCACAAATTTTGTTCTGCTAGGTTGAAGCATTCCTTTGCAGGATGACTTTGAATATTTAGGTTTTACTACATTTTCCCCTCTAGGGATACATGCTTTTGAAAATCTAAATCAAACACGGTTTGTGCTAGCTGCTTGAAACTTGACTCACTGAATGAATTCTCATTGTGCTCTCTACGCTTCGTTACCGGTTTATGTACCCCTAAGCAGAGCAAAGAAAAATAGACTTTCATTTGAACGTGTTTGTAGAGCATCCACAGAACTCAAGAGTTTACTGGACTCTCAGCAAATGTTTTTTCACCCGATCTTGTTGAAACTTGGCAGCAAAAATGAGTATATGTGTTGCACTTGGCAGCCCAAATTTCGTAATCTTATGTTGAAGAGTTCCTTTGCAGGAACACTTTGAATTTTTAGGTTTAACTTCTTTTTTCCCTATGTGAATACATGCATTTGGAATGCTAAATCAAACACAGTTTGTGATACCTGTTTGAAACTTGGCTCACTCAATTAGTTCTCAGTGCACTCTCTATGCATTGTCCCCCGCTGAAGTATCCCCAAGCAGAGGCAAGGAAAATACGCTTTCTTATGTAAGTGTTTGCAGAGCTTCCACAAAACTCCCAAGTTTACTGGAATTTCAGCGAATATTTTTTCACTTGATCTTGTTGATCCTAGGTAAGAAAGATGAGTATACCAGTTGCATTTGCCTGCCAAAATTTCGTTCTTCTAAGTTGAAGCATGTGCTTTCAGGAAGACATTGCATTTGGGGGGGTTTCTCTTCATTTTAACCTATAGGAATACATGCATTTGGAACTCTAAATCAAACACTGTTTGTGCCAGCTGCTTGAAGCTTGACTCACTCAATTAGTTCCTGGTGTACTCTCTGTGCTTTGTTCCCTGTTGAAGTGGTCCTAAGTGGAGGCGAGGAACATACGCTTTCCTTAGAAAGCATTTACAGAGCTTCAACAGAGCTCCAAGTTAACTGGAATCTCTGCAAATATTTACTCACCTGATCTTGATGACCCTTGTCAGGAAAGATGAGTATACCAGTTGCACTTAGCTACCCAAATGTCGTTCTTCTAGGTTGAAAAGTTCGTTTGCAGGAACACTTTGAATTTTTAGGTTTCACTTCACTTTTCCTTATAGGGACGTATGCATTTGGACTTATAAATCAAACACGGTTTATGCTAGCTGCTTGAAACTGAAACTCACTCACCTAGTTCTCAGTGCGATCTCTATGTTTTTTTTTCTGTTGAAATAACCCTAAGCAGAGGCCAGGGAAAGAAACTTTCATTGGAAAGCATTTGCAGTGATTGCACAGAACTTTGAGTTTCCTGGAATCTCAGCAAATATTTTTTCACCCTAACTTGTTGTTAACTCGACAGGAAAGATAAGTAGACCGGTTGCATTTGGCTGCCCAAATTTAGATCTTCTGGGTTGAATATTTGGTTTGCAGGAATACTTTGAAATTTTAGGTTTCACTTCATTTTCCCCTATAGGGATACATGCATATGGAACTCTAAATCAAACACGGTTTTTGCTGTGTGCTTGTAACTTGACTCATTCAACTAGTTCTCAGTGCACTCTCTATGCATTGTTCCCTGTTGAAGTAGCCCTAAGCAGAGGCAAGGAAAACACACTTTCTTTGGAAAGTATTCACCGAGCTTCCAAAAAACTCAGAGATTACGGAAAACTCAGCAAATATTTTGTCACCCTATCTTGTTGATACTTGGTAGGAAAAAGGTGTATACCAGTTGCGCTTGGCTGCACAAATTTTGTTCTGCTAGGTTGAAGCATCCCTTTGCAGGATGACTTTGAATATTTAGGTTTTACTACATTTTCCCCTCTAGGGATACATGCTTTTGAAAATCTAAATCAAACACGGTTTGTGCTAGCTGCTTGAAACTTGACTCACTGAATGAATTCTCATTGTGCTCTCTTCGCTTCATTACTGGTTTATGTACCCCTAAGCAGAGCAAAGAAAAAAAGACTTTCATTTGAACGTGTTTGTAGAGCATCCACAGAACTCAAGAGTTTACTGGACTCTCAGCAAATGTTTTTTCACCCGATCTTGTTGAAACTTGGCAGCAAAAATGAGTATATGGGTTGCACTTGGCAGCCCAAATTTCGTAATCTTATGTTGAAGAGTTCCTTTGCAGGAACACTTTGAATTTTTAGGTTTAACTTCTTTTTTCCCTATGTGAATACATGCATTTGGCATGCTAAATCAAACACAGTTTGTGATACCTGTTTGAAACTTGGCTCACTCAATTAGTTCTCAGTGCACTCTCTATGCATTGTCCCCCGCTGAAGTATCCCCAAGCAGAGGCAAGGAAAATACGCTTTCTTATGTAAGTGTTTGCAGAGCTTCCACAAAACTCCCAAGTTTACTGGAATTTCAGCGAATATTTTTTCACTTGATCTTGTTGATCCTAGGTAAGAAAGATGAGTATACCAGTTGCATTTGCCTGCCAAAATTTCGTTCTTCTAAGTTGAAGCATGTGCTTTCAGGAAGACATTGCATTTGGGGGGGTTTCTCTTCATTTTAACCTATAGGAATACATGCATTTGGAACTCTAAATCAAACACTGTTTGTGCCAGCTGCTTGAAGCTTGACTCACTCAATTAGTTCCTGGTGTACTCTCTGTGCTTTGTTCCCTGTTGAAGTGGTCCTAAGTGGAGGCGAGGAACATACGCTTTCCTTAGAAAGCATTTACAGAGCTTCAACAGAGCTCCAAGTTAACTGGAATCTCTGCAAATATTGACTCACCTGATCTTGATGACCCTTGTCAGGAAAGATGAGTATACCAGTTGCACTTAGCTACCCAAATGTCGTTCTTCTAGGTTGAAAAGTTCGTTTGCAGGAACACTTTGAATTTTTAGGTTTCACTTCACTTTTCCTTATAGGGACGTATGCATTTGGACTTATAAATCAAACACGGTTTATGCTAGCTGCTTGAAACTGAAACTCACTCACCTAGTTCTCAGTGCGATCTCTATGTTTTTTTTTCTGTTGAAATAACCCTAAGCAGAGGCCAGGGAAAGAAACTTTCATTGGAAAGCATTTGCAGTGATTGCACAGAACTTTGAGTTTCCTGGAATCTCAGCAAATAGTTTTTCACCCTAACTTGTTGTTAACTCGACAGGAAAGATAAGTAGACCGGTTGCATTTGGCTGCCCAAATTTAGATCTTCTAGGTTGAATTGTTAGTTTGCAGGAATACTTTGAAATTTTAGGTTTCACTTCATTTTCCCCTATAGGGATACATGCATATGGAACTCTAAATCAAACACGGTTTTTGCTGTGTGCTTGTAACTTGACTCATTCAACTAGTTCTCAGTGCACTCTCTATGCATTGTTCCCTGTTGAAGGAGCCCTAAGCAGAGGCAAGGAAAACACACTTTTTTGGAAAGTATTAACCGAGCTTCCAAAAAACTCAGAGATTACGGAAACCTCAGCAAATATTTTGTCACCCTATCTTGTTGATACTTGGTAGGAAAAAGGTGTATACCAGTTGCGCTTGGCTGCACAAATTTTGTTCTGCTAGGTTGAAGCATTCCTTTGCAGGATGACTTTGAATATTTAGGTTTTACTACATTTTCCCCTCTAGGGATACATGCTTTTGAAAATCTAAATCAAAAACGGTTTGTGCTAGCTGCTTGAAACTTGACTCACTGAATGAATTCTCATTGTGCTCTCTACGCTTCGTTACCGGTTTATGTACCCCTAAGCAGAGCAAAGAAAAATAGACTTTCATTTGAACGTGTTTGTAGAGCATCCACAGAACTCAAGAGTTTACTGGACTCTCAGCAAATGTTTTTTCACCCGATCTTGTTGAAACTTGGCAGCAAAAATGAGTATATGGGTTGCACTTGGCAGCCCAAATTTCGTAATCTTATGTTGAAGAGTTCCTTTGCAGGAACACTTTGAATTTTTAGGTTTAACTTCTTTTTTCCCTATGTGAATACATGCATTTGGAATGCTAAATCAAACACAGTTTGTGATACCTGTTTGAAACTTGGCTCACTCAATTAGTTCTCAGTGCACTCTCTATGCATTGTCCCCCGCTGAAGTATCCCCAAGCAGAGGCAAGGAAAATACGCTTTCTTATGTAAGTGTTTGCAGAGCTTCCACAAAACTCCCAAGTTTACTGGAATTTCAGCGAATATTTTTTCACTTGATCTTGTTGATCCTAGGTAAGAAAGATGAGTATACCAGTTGCATTTGCCTGCCAAAATTTCGTTCTTCTAAGTTGAAGCATGTGCTTTCAGGAAGACATTGCATTTGGGGGGGTTTCTCTTCATTTTAACCTATAGGAATACATGCATTTGGAACTCTAAATCAAACACTGTTTGTGCCAGCTGCTTGAAGCTTGACTCACTCAATTAGTTCCTGGTGTACTCTCTGTGCTTTGTTCCCTGTTGAAGTGGTCCTAAGTGGAGGCGAGGAACATACGCTTTCCTTAGAAAGCATTTACAGAGCTTCAACAGAGCTCCAAGTTAACTGGAATCTCTGCAAATATTGACTCACCTGATCTTGATGACCCTTGTCAGGAAAGATGAGTATACCAGTTGCACTTAGCTACCCAAATGTCGTTCTTCTAGGTTGAAAAGTTCGTTTGCAGGAACACTTTGAATTTTTAGGTTTCACTTCACTTTTCCTTATAGGGACGTATGCATTTGGACTTATAAATCAAACACGGTTTATGCTAGCTGCTTGAAACTGAAACTCACTCACCTAGTTCTCAGTGCGATCTCTATGTTTTTTTTTCTGTTGAAATAACCCTAAGCAGAGGCCAGGGAAAGAAACTTTCATTGGAAAGCATTTGCAGTGATTGCACAGAACTTTGAGTTTCCTGGAATCTCAGCAAATATTTTTTCACCCTAACTTGTTGTTAACTCGACAGGAAAGATAAGTAGACCGGTTGCATTTGGCTGCCCAAATTTAGATCTTCTGGGTTGAATATTTGGTTTGCAGGAATACTTTGAAATTTTAGGTTTCACTTCATTTTCCCCTATAGGGATACATGCATATGGAACTCTAAATCAAACACGGTTTTTGCTGTGTGCTTGTAACTTGACTCATTCAACTAGTTCTCAGTGCACTCTCTATGCATTGTTCCCTGTTGAAGTAGCCCTAAGCAGAGGCAAGGAAAACACACTTTCTTTGGAAAGTATTCACCGAGCTTCCAAAAAACTCAGAGATTACGGAAAACTCAGCAAATATTTTGTCACCCTATCTTGTTGATACTTGGTAGGAAAAAGGTGTATACCAGTTGCGCTTGGCTGCACAAATTTTGTTCTGCTAGGTTGAAGCATCCCTTTGCAGGATGACTTTGAATATTTAGGTTTTACTACATTTTCCCCTCTAGGGATACATGCTTTTGAAAATCTAAATCAAACACGGTTTGTGCTAGCTGCTTGAAACTTGACTCACTGAATGAATTCTCATTGTGCTCTCTTCGCTTCATTACTGGTTTATGTACCCCTAAGCAGAGCAAAGAAAAAAAGACTTTCATTTGAACGTGTTTGTAGAGCATCCACAGAACTCAAGAGTTTACTGGACTCTCAGCAAATGTTTTTTCACCCGATCTTGTTGAAACTTGGCAGCAAAAATGAGTATATGGGTTGCACTTGGCAGCCCAAATTTCGTAATCTTATGTTGAAGAGTTCCTTTGCAGGAACACTTTGAATTTTTAGGTTTAACTTCTTTTTTCCCTATGTGAATACATGCATTTGGCATGCTAAATCAAACACAGTTTGTGATACCTGTTTGAAACTTGGCTCACTCAATTAGTTCTCAGTGCACTCTCTATGCATTGTCCCCCGCTGAAGTATCCCCAAGCAGAGGCAAGGAAAATACGCTTTCTTATGTAAGTGTTTGCAGAGCTTCCACAAAACTCCCAAGTTTACTGGAATTTCAGCGAATATTTTTTCACTTGATCTTGTTGATCCTAGGTAAGAAAGATGAGTATACCAGTTGCATTTGCCTGCCAAAATTTCGTTCTTCTAAGTTGAAGCATGTGCTTTCAGGAAGACATTGCATTTGGGGGGGTTTCTCTTCATTTTAACCTATAGGAATACATGCATTTGGAACTCTAAATCAAACACTGTTTGTGCCAGCTGCTTGAAGCTTGACTCACTCAATTAGTTCCTGGTGTACTCTCTGTGCTTTGTTCCCTGTTGAAGTGGTCCTAAGTGGAGGCGAGGAACATACGCTTTCCTTAGAAAGCATTTACAGAGCTTCAACAGAGCTCCAAGTTAACTGGAATCTCTGCAAATATTGACTCACCTGATCTTGATGACCCTTGTCAGGAAAGATGAGTATACAGTTGCACTTAGCTACCCAAATGTCGTTCTTCTAGGTTGAAAAGTTCGTTTGCAGGAACACTTTGAATTTTTAGGTTTCACTTCACTTTTCCTTATAGGGACGTATGCATTTGGACTTATAAATCAAACACGGTTTATGCTAGCTGCTTGAAACTGAAACTCACTCACCTAGTTCTCAGTGCGATCTCTATGTTTTTTTTTCTGTTGAAATAACCCTAAGCAGAGGCCAGGGAAAGAAACTTTCATTGGAAAGCATTTGCAGTGATTGCACAGAACTTTGAGTTTCCTGGAATCTCAGCAAATATTTTTTCACCCTAACTTGTTGTTAACTCGACAGGAAAGATAAGTAGACCGGTTGCATTTGGCTGCCCAAATTTAGATCTTCTAGGTTGAATTGTTAGTTTGCAGGAATACTTTGAAATTTTAGGTTTCACTTCATTTTCCCCTATAGGGATACATGCATATGGAACTCTAAATCAAACACGGTTTTTGCTGTGTGCTTGTAACTTGACTCATTCAACTAGTTCTCAGTGCACTCTCTATGCATTGTTCCCTGTTGAAGGAGCCCTAAGCAGAGGCAAGGAAAACACACTTTTTTGGAAAGTATTAACCGAGCTTCCAAAAAACTCAGAGATTACGGAAACCTCAGCAAATATTTTGTCACCCTATCTTGTTGATACTTGGTAGGAAAAAGGTGTATATACCAGTTGCGCTTGGCTGCACAATTATGTTCTTGCTAGGTTGAAGCATTCCTTTGCAGGACGACTTTGAATATTTAGGTTTTACTACATTTTCCCCTCTAGGGATACATGCTTTTGAAAATCTAAATCAAACACGGTTTGTGCTAGCTGCTTGAAACTTGACTCACTGAATGAATTCTCATTGTGCTCTCTACGCTTTGTTACCGGTTTATGTACCCCTAAGCAGAGCAAAGAAAAATAGACTTTCATTTGAACGTGTTTGTAGAGCATCCACAGAACTCAAGAGTTTACTGGACTCTCAGCAAATGTTTTTCACCCGATCTTGTTGAAACTTGGCAGCAAAAATGAGTATATGGGTTGCACTTGGCAGCCCAAATTTCGTAATCTTATGTTGAAGAGTTCCTTTGCAGGAACACTTTGAATTTTTAGGTTTAACTTCTTTTTTCCCTATGTGAATACATGCATTTGGCATGCTAAATCAAACACAGTTTGTGATACCTGTTTGAAACTTGCTCACTCAATTAGTTCTCAGTGCACTCTCTATGCATTGTCCCCCGCTGAAGTATCCCCAAGCAGAGGCAAGGAAAATACGCTTTCTTATGTAAGTGTTTGCAGAGCTTCCACAAAACTCCCAAGTTTACTGGAATTTCAGCGAATATTTTTTCACTTGATCTTGTTGATCCTAGGTAAGAAAGATGAGTATACCAGTTGCATTTGCCTGCCAAAATTTCGTTCTTCTAAGTTGAAGCATGTGCTTTCAGGAAGACATTGCATTTGGGGGGGTTTCTCTTCATTTTAACCTATAGGAATACATGCATTTGGAACTCTAAATCAAACACTGTTTGTGCCAGCTGCTTGAAGCTTGACTCACTCAATTAGTTCCTGGTGTACTCTCTGTGCTTTGTTCCCTGTTGAAGTGGTCCTAAGTGGAGGCGAGGAACATACGCTTTCCTTAGAAAGCATTTACAGAGCTTCAACAGAGCTCCAAGTTAACTGGAATCTCTGCAAATATTGACTCACCTGATCTTGATGACCCTTGTCAGGAAAGATGAGTATACCAGTTGCACTTAGCTACCCAAATGTCGTTCTTCTAGGTTGAAAAGTTCGTTTGCAGGAACACTTTGAATTTTTAGGTTTCACTTCACTTTTCCTTATAGGGACGTATGCATTTGGACTTATAAATCAAACACGGTTTATGCTAGCTGCTTGAAACTGAAACTCACTCACCTAGTTCTCAGTGCGATCTCTATGTTTTTTTTTCTGTTGAAATAACCCTAAGCAGAGGCCAGGGAAAGAAACTTTCATTGGAAAGCATTTGCAGTGATTGCACAGAACTTTGAGTTTCCTGGAATCTCAGCAAATATTTTTTCACCCTAACTTGTTGTTAACTCGACAGGAAAGATAAGTAGACCGGTTGCATTTGGCTGCCCAAATTTAGATCTTCTGGGTTGAATATTTGGTTTGCAGGAATACTTTGAAATTTTAGGTTTCACTTCATTTTCCCCTATAGGATACATGCATATGGAACTCTAAATCAAACACGGTTTTTGCTGTGTGCTTGTAACTTGACTCATTCAACTAGTTCTCAGTGCACTCTCTATGCATTGTTCCCTGTTGAAGTAGCCCTAAGCAGAGGCAAGGAAAACACACTTTCTTTGGAAAGTATTCACCGAGCTTCCAAAAAACTCAGAGATTACGGAAAACTCAGCAAATATTTTGTCACCCTATCTTGTTGATACTTGGTAGGAAAAAGGTGTATACCAGTTGCGCTTGGCTGCACAAATTTTGTTCTGCTAGGTTGAAGCATCCCTTTGCAGGATGACTTTGAATATTTAGGTTTTACTACATTTTCCCCTCTAGGGATACATGCTTTTGAAAATCTAAATCAAACACGGTTTGTGCTAGCTGCTTGAAACTTGACTCACTGAATGAATTCTCATTGTGCTCTCTTCGCTTCATTACTGGTTTATGTACCCCTAAGCAGAGCAAAGAAAAAAGACTTTCATTTGAACGTGTTTGTAGAGCATCCACAGAACTCAAGAGTTTACTGGACTCTCAGCAAATGTTTTTTCACCCGATCTTGTTGAAACTTGGCAGCAAAAATGAGTATATGGGTTGCACTTGGCAGCCCAAATTTCGTAATCTTATGTTGAAGAGTTCCTTTGCAGGAACACTTTGAATTTTTAGGTTTAACTTCTTTTTTCCCTATGTGAATACATGCATTTGGCATGCTAAATCAAACACAGTTTGTGATACCTGTTTGAAACTTGGCTCACTCAATTAGTTCTCAGTGCACTCTCTATGCATTGTCCCCCGCTGAAGTATCCCCAAGCAGAGGCAAGGAAAATACGCTTTCTTATGTAAGTGTTTGCAGAGCTTCCACAAAACTCCCAAGTTTACTGGAATTTCAGCGAATATTTTTTCACTTGATCTTGTTGATCCTAGGTAAGAAAGATGAGTATACCAGTTGCATTTGCCTGCCAAAATTTCGTTCTTCTAAGTTGAAGCATGTGCTTTCAGGAAGACATTGCATTTGGGGGGGTTTCTCTTCATTTTAACCTATAGGAATACATGCATTTGGAACTCTAAATCAAACACTGTTTGTGCCAGCTGCTTGAAGCTTGACTCACTCAATTAGTTCCTGGTGTACTCTCTGTGCTTTGTTCCCTGTTGAAGTGGTCCTAAGTGGAGGCGAGGAACATACGCTTTCCTTAGAAAGCATTTACAGAGCTTCAACAGAGCTCCAAGTTAACTGGAATCTCTGCAAATATTGACTCACCCTGATCTTGATGACCCTTGTCAGGAAAGATGAGTATACCAGTTTGCACTTAGCTACCCAAATGTCGTTCTTCTAGGTTGAAAAGTTCGTTTGCAGGAACACTTTGAATTTTTAGGTTTCACTTCACTTTTCCTTATAGGGACGTATGCATTTGGACTTATAAATCAAACACGGTTTATGCTAGCTGCTTGAAACTGAAACTCACTCACCTAGTTCTCAGTGCGATCTCTATGTTTTTTTTCTGTTGAAATAACCCTAAGCAGAGGCCAGGGAAAGAAACTTTCATTGGAAAGCATTTGCAGTGATTGCACAGAACTTTGAGTTTCCTGGAATCTCAGCAAATATTTTTTCACCCTAACTTGTTGTTAACTCGACAGGAAAGATAAGTAGACCGGTTGCATTTGGCTGCCCAAATTTAGATCTTCTAGGTTGAATTGTTAGTTTGCAGGAATACTTTGAAATTTTAGGTTTCACTTCATTTTCCCCTATAGGGATACATGCATATGGAACTCTAAATCAAACACGGTTTTTGCTGTGTGCTTGTAACTTGACTCATTCAACTAGTTCTCAGTGCACTCTCTATGCATTGTTCCCTGTTGAAGGAGCCCTAAGCAGAGGCAAGGAAAACACACTTTTTTGGAAAGTATTAACCGAGCTTCCAAAAAACTCAGAGATTACGGAAACCTCAGCAAATATTTTGTCACCCCTATCTTGTTGATACTTGGTAGGAAAAAGGTGTATACCAGTTGCGCTTGGCTGCACAAATTATGTTCTGCTAGGTTGAAGCATTCCTTTGCAGGACGACTTTGAATATTTAGGTTTTACTACATTTTCCCCTCTAGGGATACATGCTTTTGAAAATCTAAATCAAACACGGTTTGTGCTAGCTGCTTGAAACTTGACTCACTGAATGAATTCTCATTGTGCTCTCTACGCTTTGTTACCGGTTTATGTACCCCTAAGCAGAGCAAAGAAAAATAGACTTTCATTTGAACGTGTTTGTAGAGCATCCACAGAACTCAAGAGTTTACTGGACTCTCAGCAAATGTTTTTTTCACCCGATCTTGTTGAAACTTGGCAGCAAAAATGAGTATATGGGTTGCACTTGGCAGCCCAAATTTCGTAATCTTATGTTGAAGAGTTCCTTTGCAGGAACACTTTGAATTTTTAGGTTTAACTTCTTTTTTCCCTATGTGAATACATGCATTTGGCATGCTAAATCAAACACAGTTTGTGATACCTGTTTGAAACTTGGCTCACTCAATTAGTTCTCAGTGCACTCTCTATGCATTGTCCCCCGCTGAAGTATCCCCAAGCAGAGGCAAGGAAAATACGCTTTCTTATGTAAGTGTTTGCAGAGCTTCCACAAAACTCCCAAGTTTACTGGAATTTCAGCGAATATTTTTTCACTTGATCTTTGTTGATCCTAGGTAAGAAAGATGAGTATCCCAGTTGCATTTGCCTGCCAAAATTTCGTTCTTCTAAGTTTGAAGCATGTGCTTTCAGGAAGACATTGCATTTGGGGGGTTTCTCTTCATTTTAACCTATAGGAATACATGCATTTGGAACTCGAAATCAAACACTGTTTGTGCTAGCTGCTTGAAGCTTGACTCACTCAATTAGTTCCTGGTGTACTCTCTGTGCTTTGTTCCCTGTTGAAGTGGTCCTAAGTGGAGGCGAGGAACATACACTTTCCTTAGAAAGCATTTACAGAGCTTCAACAGAGCTCCAAGTGAACTGGAATCTCTGCAAATATTTACTCACCTGATCTTGATGACCCTTGTCAGGAAAGATGAGTATACCAGTTGCACTTAGCTACCCAAATGTCGTTCTTCTAGGTTGAAAAGTTCGTTGCAGGAACACTTTGAATTTTTAGGTTTCACTTCACTTTTCCTTATAGGGACGTATGCATTTGGACTTATAAATCTAACACGGTTTATGCTAGCTGCTTGAAACTGAAACTCACTCAACTAGTTCTCAGTGCGATCTCTATGCTTTGTTTGCTGTTGAAGTAACCCTAAGCAGAGGCCAGGGAAAGAAACTTTCATTGGAAAGCATTTGCAGTGATTGCACAGAACTTTGAGTTTCCTGGAATCTCAGCAAATATTTTTTCACCCTAACTTGTTGTGAACTCGACAGGAAAGATAAGTATACCGGTTGCATTTGTCTGCCAAAATTTAGATCTTCTAGGTTGAATAATTGGTTTGCAGGAATACTTTGAAATTTTAGGTTTCACTTCATTTTCCCCTATAGGCATACATGCATATGGAACTCTAAATCAAACACGGTTTTTGCTGTGTGCTTTTAACTTGACTCATTCAACTAGTTCTCAGTGTACTCTATATGCATTGTTCCCTGTTGAAGTAGCCCTAAGCAGAGGCAAGGAAAACACACTTTCTTTGGAAAGTATTCACCGAGCTTCCAAAAAACTCAGAGATTACGGAAACCTCAGCAAATATTTTGTCACCCTATCTTGTTGATACTTGGTAGGAAAAAGGTGTATACCAGTTGCGCTTGGCTGCACAAATTTTGTTCTGCTAGGTTGAAGCATTCCTTTGCAGGACGACTTTGAATATTTAGGTTTTACTACATTTTCCCGTCTAGGGATACATGCTTTTGAAAATCTAAATCAAACACGGTTTGTGCTAGCTGCTTGAAACTTGACTCACTGAATGAATTCTCATTGTGCTCTCTACGCTTCGTTACCGGTTTATGTACCCCTAAGCAGAGCAAAGAAAAAAAGACTTTCATTTGAACGTGTTTGTAGAGCATCCACAGAACTCAAGAGTTTACTGGACTCTCAGCAAATGTTTTTTCACCCGATCTTGTTGAAACTTGGCAGCAAAAATGAGTATATGGGTTGCACTTGGCAGCCCAAATTTCGTAATCTTATGTTGAAGAGTTCCTTTGCAGGAACACTTTGAATTTTTAGGTTTAACTTCTTTTTTCCCTTATGTGAATACATGCATTTGGCATGCTAAATCAAACACAGTTTGTGATACCTGTTTGAAACTTGGCTCACTCAATTAGTTCTCAGTGCACTCTCTATGCATTGTCCCCCGCTGAAGTATCCCCAAGCAGAGGCAAGGAAAATACGCTTTCTTATGTAAGTGTTTGCAGAGCTTCCACAAAACTCCCAAGTTTACTGGGAATTTCAGCGAATATTTTTTCACTTGATCTTGTTGATCCTAGGTAAGAAAGATGAGTATACCAGTTGCATTGCCTGCCAAAATTTCGTTCTTCTAAGTTGAAGCATGTGCTTTCAGGAAGACATTGCATTTGGGGGGGTTTCTCTTCATTTTAACCTATAGGAATACATGCATTTGGAACTCTAAATCAAACACTGTTTGTGCCAGCTGCTTGAAGCTTGACTCACTCAATTAGTTCCTGGTGTACTCTCTGTGCTTTGTTCCCTGTTGAAGTGGTCCTAAGTGGAGGCGAGGAACATACGCTTTCCTTAGAAAGCATTTACAGAGCTTCAACAGAGCTCCAAGTTAACTGGAATCTCTGCAATATTTACTCACCTGATCTTGATGACCCTTGTCAGGAAAGATGAGTATACCAGTTGCACTTAGCTACCCAAATGTCGTTCTTCTAGGTTGAAAAGTTCGTTTGCAGGAACAATTTGAATTTTTAGGTTTCACTTCACTTTTCCTTATAGGGACATATGCATTTGGACTTATAAATCAAACACTGTTTATGCTAGCTGCTTGAAACTGAAACTCACTCAACAAGTTCTCAGTGCGATCTCTATGCTTTGTTTTCTGTTGAAGTAACCCTAAGCAGAGGCCAGGGAAAGAAACTTTCATTGGAAAGCATTTGCAGTGATTCCACAGAACTTTGAGTTTCCTGGAATCTCAGCAAATATTTTTTCACCCTAACTTGTTGTTAACTCGACAGGAAAGATAAGTAGACCGGTTGCCTTTGGCTGCCCAAATTTAGATCTTCTAGGTTGAATAGTTGGTTTGCAGGAATACTTTGAAATTTTAGGTTTCACTTCATTTTCCCTATAGGGATACATGCATATGGAACTCTAAATCAAACACGGTTTTTGCTGTGTGCTTGTAACTTGACTCATTCAACTAGTTCTCAGGGCACTCTCTATGCATTGTTCCCTGTTGAAGTAGCCCTAAGCAGAGGCAAGGAAAACACACTTTCTTTGGAAAGTATTCACCGAGCTTCCAAAAAACTCAGAGATTACGGAAACCTCAGCAAATATTTTGTCACCCTATCTTGTTGATACTTGGTAGGAAAAAGGTGTATACCAGTTGCGCTTGGCTGCACAAATTATGTTCTGCTAGGTTGAAGCATTCCTTTGCAGACGACTTTGAATATTTAGGTTTTACTACATTTTCCCTCTAGGGATACATGCTTTTGAAAATCTAAATCAAACACGGTTTGTGCTAGCTGCTTGAAACTTGACTCTCTGAATGAATTCTCATTGTGCTCTCTACGCTTTGTTACCGGTTTATGTACCCCTAAGCAGAGCAAAGAAAAATAGACTTTCATTTGAACGTGTTTGTAGAGCATCCACAGAACTCAAGAGTTTACTGGACTCTCAGCAAATGTTTTTTCACCCGATCTTGTTGAAACTTGGCAGCAAAAATGAGTATATGGGTTGCACTTGGCAGCCCAAATTTCGTAATCTTATGTTGAAGAGTTCCTTTGCAGGAACACTTTGAATTTTTAGGTTTAACTTCTTTTTTCCCTATGTGAATACATGCATTTGGCATGCTAAATCAAACACAGTTTGTGATACCTGTTTGAAACTTGGCTCACTCAATTAGTTCTCAGTGCACTCTCTATACATTGTCCCCCGCTGAAGTATCCCCAAGCAGAGGCAAGGAAAATACGCTTTCTTATGTAAGTGTTTGCAGAGCTTCCACAAAACTCCCAAGTTTACTGGAATTTCAGCGAATATTTTTTCACTTGATCTTGTTGATCCTAGGTAAGAAAGATGAGTATCCCAGTTGCATTTGCCTGCCAAAATTTCGTTCTTCTAAGTTGAAGCATGTGCTTTCAGGAAGACATTGCATTTGGGGGGTTTCTCTTCATTTTAACCTATAGGAATACATGCATTTGGAACTCGAAATCAAACACTGTTTGTGCTAGCTGCTTGAAGCTTGACTCACTCAATTAGTTCCTGGTGTACTCTCTGTGCTTTGTTCCCTGTTGAAGTGGTCCTAAGTGGAGGCGAGGAACATACGCTTTCCTTAGAAAGCATTTACAGAGCTTCAACAGAGCTCCAAGTGAACTGGAATCTCTGCAAATATTTACTCACCTGATCTTGATGACCCTTGTCAGGAAAGATGAGTATACCAGTTGCACTTAGCTACCCAAATGTCGTTCTTCTAGGTTGAAAAGTTCGTTTGCAGGAACACTTTGAATTTTTAGGTTTCCACTTTCACTTTTCCTTATAGGGACGTATGCATTTGGACTTATAAATCTAACACGGTTTATGCTAGCTGCTTGAAACTGAAACTCACTCAACTAGCTCTCAGTGCGATCTCTATGCTTTGTTTTCTGTTGAAGTAACCCTAAGCAGAGGCCAGGGAAAGAAACTTTCATTGGAAAGCATTTGCAGTGATTGCACAGAACTTTGAGTTTCCTGGAATCTCAGCAAATATTTTTTTCACCCTAACTTGTTGTTAACTCGACAGGAAAGATAAGTAGACCGGTTGCATTTGGCTGCCCAAATTTAGATCTTCTAGGTTGAATAGTTGGTTTGCAGGAATACTTTGAAATTTTAGGTTTCACTTCATTTTCCCCTATAGGGATACATGCATATGGAACTCTAAATCAAACACGGTTTTTGCTGTGTGCTTGTAACTTGACTCATTCAACTAGTTCTCAGTGCACTCTCTATGCATTGTTCCCTGTTGAAGTAGCCCTAAGCAGAGGCAAGGAAAACACACTTTCTTTGGAAAGTATTCACTGAGCTTCCAAAAAACTCAGAGATTACGGAAACCTCAGCAAATATTTTGTCACCCTATCTTGTTGATACTTGGTAGGAAAAAGGTGTATACCAGTTGCGCTTGGCTGCACAAATTTTGTTCTGCTAGGTTGAAGCATTCCTTTGCAGGACGACTTTGAATATTTAGGTTTTACTACATTTTCCCCTCTAGGGATACATGCTTTTGAAAATCTAAATCAAACACGGTTTGTGCTAGCTGCTTGAAACTTGACTCACTGAATGAATTCTCATTGTGCTCTCTACGCTTCATTACCGGTTTATGTACCCCTAAGCAGAGCAAAGAAAAAAAGACTTTCATTTGAACGTGTTTGTAGAGCATCCACAGAACTCAAGAGTTTACTGGACTCTCAGCAAATGTTTTTTCACCCGATCTTGTTGAAACTTGGCAGCAAAAATGAGTATATGGGTTGCACTTGGCAGCCCAAATTTCGTAATCTTCTGTTGAAGAGGTCCTTTGCAGGAACACTTTGAATTTTTAGGTTTAACTTCTTTTTTCCCTATGTGAATACATGCATTTGGCATGCTAAATCAAACACAGTTTGTGATACCTGTTTGAAACTTGGCTCACTCAATTAGTTCTCAGTGCACTCTCTATGCCTTGTCCCCCGCTGAAGTATCCCCAAGCAGAGGCAAGGAAAATACGCTTTCTTATGTAAGTGTTTGCAGAGCTTCCACAAAACTCCCAAGTTTACTGGAATTTCAGCGAATATTTTTTCACTTGATCTTGTTGATCCTAGGTAAGAAAGATGAGTATACCAGTTGCATTTGCCTGCCAAAATTTCGTTCTTCTAAGTTGAAGCATGTGCTTTCAGGAAGACATTGCATTTGGGGGGGTTTCTCTTCATTTTAACCGATACGAATACATGCATTTGGAACTCTAAATCAAACACTGTTTGTGCCAGCTGCTTGAAGCTTGACTCACTCAATTAGTTCCTGGTGTACTCTCTGTGCTTTGTTCCCTGTTGAAGTGGTCCTAAGTGGAGGCGAGGAACATACGCTTTCCTTAGAAAGCATTTACAGAGCTTCAACAGAGCTCCAAGTGAACTGGAATCTCTGCAAATATTTACTCACCTGATCTTGATGACCCTTGTCAGGAAAGATGAGTATACCAGTTGCACTTAGCTACCCAAATGTCGTTCTTCTAGGTTGAAAAGTTCGTTTGCAGGAACACTTTGAATTTTTAGGTTTCACTTCACTTTTCCTTATAGGGACGTATGCATTTGGACTTATAAATCAAACACGGTTTATGCTAGCTGCTTGAAACTGAAACTCACTCAACTAGTTCTAAATGCGATCTCTATGCTTTGTTTGCTGTTGAAGTAACCCTAAGCAGAGGCCAGGGAAAGAAACTTTCATTGGAAAGCATTTGCAGTGATTGCACAGAACTTTGAGTTTCCTGGAATCTCAGCAAATATTTTTTCACCCTAACTTGTTGTTAACTCGACAGGAAAGATAAGTAGACCGGTTGCATTTGGCTGCCCAAATTTAGATCTTCTAGGTTGAATAGTTGGTTTGCAGGAATACTTTGAAATTTTAGGTTTCACTTCATTTTCCCCTATAGGGATACATGCATATGGAACTCTAAATCAAACACGGTTTTTGCTGTGTGCTTGTAACTTGACTCATTCAACTAGTTCTCAGTGCACTCTCTATGCATTGTTCCCTGTTGAAGTAGCCCTAAGCAGAGGCAAGGAAAACACACTTTCTTTGGAAAGTATTCACCGAGCTTCCAAAAAACTCAGAGATTACGGAAACCTCAGCAAATATTTTGTCACCCTATCTTGTTGATACTTGGTAGGAAAAAGGTGTATACCAGTTGCACTTGGCTGCACAAATTTTGTTCTGCTAGGTTGAAGCATTCCTTTGCAGGACGACTTTGAATATTTAGGTTTTACTACATTTTCCCCTCTAGGGATACATGCTTTTGAAAATCTAAATCAAACACGGTTTGTGCTAGCTGCTTGAAACTTGACTCACTGAATGAATTCTCATTGTGCTCTCTACGCTTCATTACCGGTTTATGTACCCCTAAGCAGAGCAAAGAAAAAAAGACTTTCATTTGAACGTGTTTGTAGAGCATCCACAGAACTCAAGAGTTTACTGGACTCTCAGCAAATGTTTTTTCACCCGATCTTGTTGAAACTTGGCAGCAAAAATGAGTATATGGGTTGCACTTGGCAGCCCAAATTTCGTAATCTTATGTTGAAGAGTTCCTTTGCAGGAACACTTTGAATTTTTAGGTTTAACTTCTTTTTTCCCTATGTGAATACATGCATTTGGCATGCTAAATCAAACACAGTTTGTGATACCTGTTTGAAACTTGGCTCACTCAATTAGTTCTCAGTGCACTCTCTATGCATTGTCCCCCGCTGAAGTATCCCCAAGCAGAGGCAAGGAAAATACGCTTTCTTATGTAAGTGTTTGCAGAGCTTCCACAAAACTCCCAAGTTTACTGGAATTTCAGCGAATATTTTTTCACTTGATCTTGTTGATCCTAGGTAAGAAAGATGAGTATACCAGTTGCATTTGCCTGCCAAAATTTCGTTCTTCTAAGTTGAAGCATGTGCTTTCAGGAAGACATTGCATTTGGGGGGGTTTCTCTTCATTTTAACCTATAGGAATACATGCATTTGGAACTCTAAATCAAACACTGTTTGTACTAGCTGCTTGAAGCTTGACTCACTCAATTAGTTCCTGGTGTACTCTCTGTGCTTTGTTCCCTGTTGAAGTGGTCCTAAGTGGAGGCGAGGAACATACGCTTTCCTTAGAAAGCATTTACAGAGCTTCAACAGAGCTCCAAGTGAACTGGAATCTCTGCAAATATTTACTCACCTGATCTTGATGACCCTTGTCAGGAAAGATGAGTATACCAGTTGCACTTAGCTACCCAAATGTCGTTCTTCTAGGTTGAAAAGTTCGTTTGCAGGAACACTTTGAATTTTTAGGTTTCACTTCACTTTTCCTTATAGGGACGTATGCATTTGGACTTATAAATCAAACACGGTTTATGCTAGCTGCTTGAAACTGAAACTCACTCAACTAGTTCTCAGTGCGATCTCTATGCTTTGTTTTCTGTTGAAGTAACCCTAAGCAGAGGCCAGGGAAAGAAACTTTCATTGGAAAGCATTTGCAGTGATTGCACAGAACTTTGAGTTTCCTGGAATCTCAGCAAATATTTTTTCACCCTAACTTGTTGTTAACTCGACAGGAATGATAAGTATACCGGTTGCATTTCGCTGCCCAAATTTAGATCTTCTAGGTTGAATATTTGGTTTGCAGGAATACTTTGAAATTTTAGGTTTCACTTCATTTTCCCCTATAGGGATACATGCATATGGAACTCTAAATCAAACACGGTTTTCGCTGTGTGCTTGTAACTTGACTCATTCAACTAGTTCTCAGTGCACTCTCTATGCATTGTTCCCTGTTGAAGTAGCCCTAAGCAGAGGCAAGGAAAACACACTTTCTTTGGAAAGTATTCACCGAGCTTCCAAAAAACTCAGAGATTACGGAAACCTCAGCAAATATTTTGTCACCCTATCTTGTTGATACTTGGTAGGAAAAAGGTGTATACCAGTTGCGCTTGGCTGCACAAATTTTGTTCTGCTAGGTTGCAGCATTCCTTTGCAGGATGACTTTGAATATTTAGGTTTTACTACATTTTCCCCTCTAGGGATACATGCTTTTGAAAATCTAAATCAAACACGGTTTGTGCTAGCTGCTTGAAACTTGACTCACTGAATGAATTCTCATTGTGCTCTCTATGCTTTGTTACCGGTTTATGTACCCCTAAGCAGAGCAAAGAAAAATAGACTTTCATTTGAACGTGTTTTTAGAGCATCCACAGAACTCAAGAGTTTACTGGACTCTCAGCAAATGTTTTTTTCACCCGATCTTGTTGAAACTTGGCAGCAAAAATGAGTATATGGGTTGCACTTGGCAGCCCAAATTTCGTAATCTTATGTTGAAGAGTTCCTTTGCAGGAACACTTTGAATTTTTAGGTTTAACTTCTTTTTTCCCTATGTGAATACATGCATTTGGAATGCTAAATCAAACACAGTTTGTGATACCTGTTTGAAACTTGGCTCACTCAATTAGTTCTCAGTGCACTCTCTATGCATTGTCCCCCGCTGAACTTATCCCCAAAAAGAGGCAAGGAAAATACTCTTTCTTATGTAAGTGTTTGCAGAGCTTCCACAAAACTCCCCAGTTTACTGGAATTTCAGCGAATATTTTTTCACTTGATCTTGTTGATCCTAGGTAAGAAAGATGAGTATACCAGTTGCATTTGCCTGCCAAAATTTCGTTCTTCTAAGTTGAAGCATGTGCTTTCAGGAAGACATTGCATTTGGGGGGGGGGGGTTCTCTTCATTTTAACCTATAAGAATACATGCATTTGGAACTCTAAATCAAACACTGTTTGTGCTAGCTGCTTGAAGCTTGACTCACTCAATTAGTTCCTGGTGTACTCTCTGTGCTTTGTTCCCTGTTGAAGTGGTCCTAAGTGGACGCGAGGAACATACGCTTTCCTTAGAAAGCATTTACAGAGCTTCAACAGAGCTCCAAGTGAACTGGAATCTCTGCAAATATTTACTCACCTGATCTTGATGACCCTTGTCAGGAAAGATGAGTATACCAGTTGCACTTAGCTACCCAAATGTCGTTCTTCTAGGTTGAAAAGTTCGTTTGCAGGAACACTTTGAATTTTTAGGTTTCACTTCACTTTTCCTTATAGGGACGTATGCATTTGGACTTATAAATCAAACACGGTTTATGCTAGCTGCTTGAAACTGAAACTCACTCAACTAGTTCTCAGTGCGATCTCTATGCTTTGTTTTCTGTTGAAGTAACCCTAAGCAGAGGCCAGGGAAAGAAACTTTCATTGGAAAGCATTTGCAGTGATTGCACAGAACTTTGAGTTTCCTGGAATCTCAGCAAATATTTTTTCACCCTAACTTGTTGTTAACTCGACAGGAATGATAAGTATACCGGTTGCATTTGGCTGCCCAAATTTAGATCTTCTAGGTTGAATAGTTGGTTTGCAGGAATACTTTGAAATTTTAGGTTTCACTTCATTTTCCCCTATAGGGATACATGCATATGGAACTCTAAATCAAACACGGTTTTTGCTGTGTGCTTGTAACTTGACTCATTCAACTAGTTCTCAGTGCACTCTCTATGCATTGTTCCCTGTTGAAGTAGCCCAAAGCAGAGGCAAGGAAAACACACTTTCTTTGGAAAGTATTCACCGAGCTTCCAAAAAACTCAGAGATTACGGAAACCTCAGCAAATATTTTGTCACCCTATCTTGTTGATACTTGGTAGGAAAAGGTGTATACCAGTTGCGCTTGGCTGCACAAATTTTGTTCTGCTAGGTTGAAGCATTCCTTTGCAGGATGACTTTGAATATTTAGGTTTTACTACATTTTCCCCTCTAGGGATACATGCTTTTGAAAATCTAAATCAAACACGGTTTGTGCTAGCTGCTTGAAACTTGACTCACTGAATGAATTCTCATTGTGCTCTCTATGCTTCGTTACCGGTTTATGTACCCCTAAGCAGAGCAAAGAAAAATAGACTTTCATTTGAACGTGTTTGTAGAGCATCCACAGAACTCAAGAGTTTACTGGACTCTCAGCAAATGTTTTTTTCACCCGATCTTGTTGAAACTTTTCAGCAAAAATGAGTATATGGGTTGCACTTGGCAGCCCAAATTTCGTAATCTTATGTTGAAGAGTTCCTTTGCAGGAACACTTTGAATTTTTAGGTTTAACTTCTTTTTTCCCTATGTGAATACATGCATTTGGCATGCTAAATCAAACACAGTTTGTGATACCTGTTTGAAACTTGGCTCACTCAATTAGTTCTCAGTGCACTCTCTATGCATTGTCCCCCGCTGAAGTATCCCCAAGCAGAGGCAAGGAAAATACGCTTTCTTATGTAAGTGTTTGCAGAGCTTCCACAAAACTCCCAAGTTTACTGGAATTTCAGCGAATATTTTTTCACTTGATCTTGTTGATCCTAGGTAAGAAAGATGAGTATACCAGTTGCATTTGCCTGCCAAAATTTCGTTCTTCTAAGTTGAAGCATGTGCTTTCAGGAAGACATTGCATTTGGGGGGGGGGGGGTTCTCTTCATTTTAACCTATAAGAATACATGCATTTGGAACTCTAAATCAAACATTGTTTGTGCTAGCTGCTTGAAGCTTGACTCACTCAATTAGTTCCTGGTGTACTCTCTGTGCTTTGTTCCCTGTTGAAGTGGTCCTAAGTGGAGGCGAGGAACATACGCTTTCCTTAGAAAGCATTTACAGAGCTTCAACAGAGCTCCAAGTGAACTGGAATCTCTGCAAATATTTACTCACCTGATCTTGATGACCCTTGTCAGGAAAGATGAGTATACCAGTTGCACTTAGCTACCCAAATGTCGTTCTTCTAGGTTGAAAAGTTCGTTTGCAGGAACACTTTGAATTTTTAGGTTTCACTTCACTTTTCCTTATAGGGACGTATGCATTTGGACTTATAAATCAAACACGGTTTATGCTAGCTGCTTGAAACTGAAACTCACTCAACTAGTTCTCAGTGCGATCTCTATGCTTTGTTTTCTGTTGAAGTAACCCTAAGCAGAGGCCAGGGAAAGAAACTTTCATTGGAAAGCATTTGCAGTGATTGCACAGAACTTTGAGTTTCCTGGAATCTCAGCAAATATTTTTTCACCCTAACTTGTTGTTAACTCGACAGGAATGATAAGTATACCGGTTGGTTGCATTTGGCTGCCCAAATTTAGATCTTCTAGGTTGAATAGTTGGTTTGCAGGAATACTTTGAAATTTTAGGTTTCACTTCATTTTCCCCTATAGGGATACATGCATATGGAACTCTAAATCAAACACGGTTTTTGCTGTGTGCTTGTAACTTGACTCATTCAACTAGTTCTCAGTGCACTCTCTATGCATTGTTCCCTGATGAAGTAGCCCTAAGCAGAGGCAAGGAAAACACACTTTCTTTGGAAAGTATTCACCGAGCTTCCAAAAAACTCAGAGATTACGGAAACCTCAGCAAATATTTTGTCACCCTATCTTGTTGATACTTGGTAGGAAAAAGGTGTATACCAGTTGCGCTTGGCTGCACAAATTTTGTTCTGCTAGGTTGAAGCTTTCCTTTGCAGGATGACTTTGAATATTTAGGTTTTACTACATTTTCCCCTCTAGGGATACATGCTTTTGAAAATCTAAATCAAACACGGTTTGTGCTAGCTGCTTGAAACTTGACTCACTGAATGAATTCTCATTGTGCTCTCTATGCTTTGTTACCGGTTTATGTACCCCTAAGCAGAGCAAAGAAAAATAGACTTTCATTTGAACGTGTTTGTAGAGCATCCACAGAACTCAAGAGTTTACTGGACTCTCAGCAAATGTTTTTTTCACCCGATGTTGTTGAAACTTTTCAGCAAAAATGAGTATATGGGTTGCACTTGGCAGCCCAAATTTCGTAATCTTATGTTGAAGAGTTCCTTTGCAGGAACACTTTGAATTTTTAGGTTTAACTTCTTTTTTCCCTATGTGAATACATGCATTTGGAATGCTAAATCAAACACAGTTTGTGATACCTGTTTGAAACTTGGCTCACTCAATTAGTTCTCAGTGCACTCTCTATGCATTGTCCCCCGCTGAAGTATCCCCAAGCAGAGGCAAGGAAAATACGCTTTCTTATGTAAGTGTTTGCAGAGCTTCCACAAAACTCCCAAGTTTACTGGAATTTCAGCGAATATTTTTTCACTTGATCTTGTTGATCCTAGGTAAGAAAGATGAGTATACCAGTTGCATTTGCCTGCCAAAATTTCGTTCTTCTAAGTTGAAGCATGTGCTTTCAGGAAGACATTGCATTTGGGGGGGGGGGGTTCTCTTCATTTTAACCTATAAGAATACATGCATTTGGAACTCTAAATCAAACACTGTTTGTGCTAGCTGCTTGAAGCTTGACTCACTCAATTAGTTCCTGGTGTACTCTCTGTGCTTTGGTCCCTGTTGAAGTGGTCCTAAGTGGAGGCGAGGAACATACGCTTTCCTTAGAAAGCATTTACAGAGCTTCAACAGAGCTCCAAGTGAACTGGAATCTCTGCAAATATTTACTCACCTGATCTTGATGACCCTTGTCAGGAAAGATGAGTATACCAGTGCACTTAGCTACCCAAATGTCGTTCTTCTAGGTTGAAAAGTTCGTTTGCAGGAACACTTTGAATTTTTAGGTTTCACTTCACTTTTCCTTATAGGGACGTATGCATTTGGACTTATAAATCAAACACGGTTTATGCTAGCTGCTTGAAACTGAAACTCACTCAACCAGTTCTCAGTGCGATCTCTATGCTTTGTTTTCTGTTGAAGTAACCCTAAGCAGAGGCCAGGGAAAGAAACTTTAATTGGAAAGCATTTGCAGTGATTGCACAGAACTTTGAGTTTCCTGGAATCTCAGCAAATATTTTTCACCCTAACTTGTTGTAAACTCGACAGGAAAGATAAGTATACCGGTGGCATTTGGCTGCCCAAATTTAGATCTTCTAGGTTGAATAGTTGGTTTGCAGGAATATTTTGAAATTTTAGGTTTCACTTCATTTTCCCCTATAGGGATACATGCATATGGAACTCCAAATCAAACACGGTTTTTGCTGTGTGCTTGTAACTTGACTCATTCAACTAGTTCTCAGTGCACTCTCTATGCATTGTTCCCTGTTGAAGTAGCCCTAAGCAGAGGCAAGGAAAACACACTTTCTTTGGAAAGTATTCACCGAGCTTCCAAAAAACTCAGAGATTACGGAAACCTCAGCAAATATTTTGTCACCCTATCTTGTTGATACTTGGTAGGAAAAAGGTGTATACCAGTTGCGCTTGGCTGCACAAATTTTGTTCTGCTAGGTTGAAGCATTCCTTTGCAGGATGACTTTGAATATTTAGGTTTTACTACATTTTCCCCTCTAGCGATACATGCTTTTGAAAATCTAAATCAAACACGGTTTGTGCTAGCTGCTTGAAACTTGACTCACTGAATGAATTCTCATTGTGCTCTCTACGCTTTGTTACCGGTTTATGTACCCCTAAGCAGAGCAAAGAAAAATAGACTTTCATTTGAACGTGTTTGTAGAGCATCCACAGAACTCAAGAGTTTACTGGACTCTCAGCAAATGTTTTTTCACACGATCTTGTTGAAACTTGGCAGCAAAAATGAGTATATGGGTTGCACTTGGCAGCCCAAATTTCGTAATCTTATGTTGAAGAGTTCCTTTGCAGGAACACTTTGAATTTTTAGGTTTAACTTCTTTTTTCCCTATGTGAATACATGCATTTGGAACTCGAAATCAAACACTGTTTGTGCTAGCTGCTTGAAGCTTGACTCACTCAATTAGTTCCTGGTGTACTCTCTGTGCTTTGTTCCCTGTTGAAGTGGTCCTATGTGGAGGCGAGGAACATACGCTTTCCTTAGAAAGCATTTACAGAGCTTCAACAGAGCTCCAAGTGAACTGGAATCTCTGCAAATATTTACTCACCTGATCTTGATGACCCTTGTCAGGAAAGATGAGTATACCAGTTGCACTTAGCTACCCAAATATCGTTCTTCTAGGTTGAAAAGTTCGTTTGCAGGAACACTTTGAATTTTTATTTTTCACTTCACTTTTCCTTATAGGGACGTATGCATTTGGACTTATAAATCAAACACGGTTTATGCTAGCTGCTTGAAACTGAAACTCACTCAACTAGTTCTCAGTGCGATCTCTATGCTTTGTTTTCTGTTGAAGTAACCCTAAGCAGAGGTCAGGGAAAGAAACTTTCATTGGAAAGCATTTGCAGTGATTGCACAGAACTTTGAGTTTCCTGGAATCTCAGCAAATATTTTTTCACCCTAACTTGTTGTTAACTCGAGAGGAAAGATAAGTATACCAGTTGCATTTCGCTGCCCAAATTTAGATCTTCTAGGTTGAATAGTTGGTTTGCAGGAATACTTTGAAATTTTAGGTTTCACTTCATTTTCCCCTATAGGGATACATGCATATGGAACTCTAAATCAAACACGGTTTTTGCTGTGTGCTTGTAACTTGACTCATTCAACTAGTTCTCAGTGCACTCTCTATGCATTGTTCCCTGTTGAAGTAGCCCTAAGCAGAGGCAAGGAAAACACACTTTCTTTGGAAAGTATTCACCGAGCTTCCAAAAAACTCAGAGATTACGGAAACCTCAGCAAATATTTTGTCACCCTATCTTGTTGATACTTGGTAGGAAAAAGGTGTATACCAGTTGCGCTTGGCTGCACAAATTTTGTTCTGCTAGGTTGAAGCATTCCTTTGCAGGACGACTTTGAATATTTAGGTTTTACTACATTTTCCACTCTAGGGATACATGCTTTTGAAAATCTAAATCAAACACGGTTTGTGCTAGCTGCTTGAAACTTGACTCACTGAATGAATTCTCATTGTGCTCTCTACGCTTCGTTACCGGTTTATGTACCCCTAAGCAGAGCAAAGAAAAATAGACTTTCATTTGAACGTGTTTGTAGAGCATCCACAGAACTCAAGAGTTTACTGGACTCTCAGCAAATGTTTTTTCACCCGATCTTGTTGAAACTTGGCAGCAAAATTGAGTATATGGGTTGCGCTTGGCAGCCCAAATTTCGTAATCTTATGTTGAAGAGTTCCTTTGCAGGAACACTTTGAATTTTTAGGTTTAACTTCTTTTTTCCCTATGTGAATACATGCATTTGGAATGCTAAATCAAACACAGTTTGTGATACCTGTTTGAAACTTGGCTCACTCAATTAGTTCTCAGTGCACTCTCTATGCATTGTCCCCCGCTGAAGTATCCCCAAGCAGAGGCAAGGAAAATACGCTTTCTTATGTAAGTGTTTGCAGAGCTTCCACAAAACTCCCAAGTTTACTGGAATTTCAGCGAATATTTTTTCACTTGATCTTGTTGATCCTAGGTAAGAAAGATGAGTATCCCAGTTGCATTTGCCTGCCAAAATTTCGTTCTTCTAAGTTGAAGCCTGTGCTTTCAGGAAGACATTGCATTTGGGGGGGTTTCTCTTCATTTTAACATATAGGAATACATGGATTTGGAACTCTAAATCAAACACTGTTTGTGCTAGCTGCTTGAAGCTTGACTCACTCAATTAGTTCCTGGTGTACTCTCTGTGCTTTGTTCCCTGTTGAAGTGGTCCTAAGTGGAGACGAGGAACATACGCTTTCCTTAGAAAGCATTTACAGAGCTTCAACAGAGCTCCAAGTTAACTGGAATCTCTGCAAATATTTACTCACCTGATCTTGATGACCCTTGTCAGGAAAGATGAGTATACCAGTTGCACTTAGCTACCCAAATGTCGATCTTCTAGGTTGAAAAGTTCGTTTGCAGGAACACTTTGAATTTTTAGGTTTCACTTCACTTTTCCTTATAGGGACGTATGCATTTGGACTTATAAATCAAACACGGTTTATGCTAGCTGCTTGAAACTGAAACTCACTCAACTAGTTCTCAGTGCGATCTCTATGCTTAGTTTTCTGTTGAAGTAACCCTAAGCAGAGGCCAGGGAAAGAAACTTTCATTGGAAAGCATTTGCAGTGATTGCACAGAACTTTGAGTTTCCTGGAATCTCAGCAAATATTTTTTTCACCCTAACTTGTTGTTAACTTGACAGGAAAGATAAGTATACCGGTTGCATTTGGCTGCCCAAATTTAGATCTTCTAGGTTGAATAGTTGGTTTGCAGGAATACTTTGAAATTTTAGGTTTCACTTCATTTTCCCCTATAGGGATACATGCACATGGAACTCTAAATCAAACACGGTTTTTGCTGTGTGCTTGTAACTTGACTCATTCAACTAGTTCTCAGTGCACTCTCTATGCATTGTTGCCTGTTGAAGTAGCCCTAAGCAGAGGCAAGGAAAACACACTTTCTTTGGAAAGTATTCACCGAGCTTCCAAAAAACTCAGTGATTACGGAAACCTCAGCAAATATTTTGTCACCCTATCTTGTTGATACTTGGTAGGAAAAAGGTGTATACCAGTTGCGCTTGGCTGCACAAATTTTGTTCTGCTAGGTTGAAGCATTCCTTTGCAGGACGACTTTGAATATTTAGGTTTTGCTACATTTTCCCGTCTAGGGATACATGCTTTTGAAAATCTAAATCAAACACGGTTTGTGCTAGCTGCTTGAAACTTGACTCACTGAATGAATTCTCATTGTGCTCTCTACGCTTTGTTACCGGTTTATGTACCCCTAACAGAGCAAAGAAAAATAGACTTTCATTTGAACGTGTTTGTAGACCATCCACAGAACTCAAGAGTTTACTGGACTCTCAGCAAATGTTTTTTCACCCGATCTTGTTGAAACTTGGCAGCAAAAATAAGTATATGTGTTGCACTTGGCAGCCCAAATTTCGTAATCTTATGTTGAAGAGTTCCTTTGCAGGAACACTTTGAATTTTTAGGTTTAACTTCTTTTTTCCCTATGTGAATACATGCATTTGGCATGCTAAATCAAACACAGTTTGTGATACCTGTTTGAAACTTGGCTCACTCAATTAGTTCTCAGTGCACTCTCTATGCATTGTCCCCCGCTGAAGTATCCCCAAGCAGAGGCAAGGAAAATACGCTTTCTTATGTAAGTGTTTGCAGAGCTTCCACAAAACTCCCAAGTTTACTGGAATTTCAGCGAATATTTTTTCACTTGATCTTGTTGATCCTAGGTAAGAAAGATGAGTATCCCAGTTGCATTTGCCTGCCAAAATTTCGTTCTTCTAAGTTGAAGCCTGTGCTTTCAGGAAGACATTGCATTTGGGGGGGTTTCTCTTCATTTTAACCTATAGGAATACATGCATTTGGAACTCTAAATCAAACACTGTTTGTGCTAGCTGCTTGAAGCTTGACTCACTCAATTAGTTCCTGGTGTACTCTCTGTGCTTTGTTCCCTGTTGAAGTGGTCCTAAGTGGAGGCGAGGAACATACGCTTTCCTTAGAAAGCATTTACAGAGCTTCAACAGAGCTCCAAGTTAACTGGAATCTCTGCAAATATTTACTCACCTGATCTTGATGACCCTTGTCAGGAAAGATGAGTATACCAGTTGCACTTAGCTACCCAAATGTCGTTCTTCTAGGTTGAAAAGTTCGTTTGCAGGAACACTTTGAATTTTTAGGTTTCACTTCACTTTTCCTTATAGGGACGTATGCATTTGGACTATAATTCAAACACGGTTTATGCTAGCTGCTTGAAACTGGAAACTCACTCAACTAGTTCTCAGTGCGATCTCTATGCTTAGTTTTCTGTTGAAGTAACCCTAAGCAGAGGCCAGGGAAAGAAACTTTCATTGGAAAGCATTTGCAGTGATTGCACAGAACTTTGAGTTTCCTGGAATCTCAGCAAATGTTTTTCACCCTAACTTGTTGTTAACTTGACAGGAAAGATAAGTATACCGGTTGCATTTGGCTGCCCAAATTTAGATCTTCTAGGTTGAATAGTTGGTTTGCAGGAATACTTTGAAATTTTAGGTTTCACTTCATTTTCCCCTATAGGGATACATGCACATGGAACTTTAAATCAAACACGGTTTTTGCTGTGTGCTTGTAACTTGACTCATTCAACTAGTTCTCAGTGCACTCTCTATGCATTGTTGCCTGTTGAAGTAGCCCTAAGCAGAGGCAAGGAAAACACACTTTCTTTGGAAAGTATTCACCGAGCTTCCAAAAAACTCAGCGATTACGGAAACCTCAGCAAATATTTTGTCACCCTATCTTGTTGATACTTGGTAGGAAAAAGGTGTATACCAGTTGCGCTTGGCTGCACAAATTTTGTTCTGCTAGGTTGAAGCATTCCTTTGCAGGACGACTTTGAATATTTAGGTTTTGCTACATTTTCCCGTCTAGGGATACATGCTTTTGAAAATCTAAATCAAACACGGTTTGTGCTAGCTGCTTGAAACTTGACTCACTGAATGAATTCTCATTGTGCTCTCTACGCTTTGTTACCGGTTTATGTACCCCTAAGCAGAGCAAAGAAAAATAGACTTTCATTTGAACGTGTTTGTAGAGCATCCAACAGAACTCAAGAGTTTACTGGACTCTCAGCAAATGTTTTTTCACCCGATCTTGTTGAAACTTGGCAGCAAAAATGAGTATATGGGTTGCACTTGGCAGCCCAAATTTCGTAATCTTATGTTGAAGAGTTCCTTTGCAGGAACACTTTGAATTTTTAGGTTTAACTTCTTTTTTCCCTATGTGAATACATGCATTTGGAATGCTAAATCAAACACAGTTTGTGATACCTGTTTGAAACTTGGCTCACTCAATTAGTTCTCAGTGCACTCTCTATGCATTGTCCCCCGCTGAAGTATCCCCAAGCAGAGGCAAGGAAAATACGCTATCTTATGTAAGTGTTTGCAGAGCTTCCACAAAACTCCCAAGTTTACTGGAATTTCAGCGAATATTTTTTCACTTGATCTTGTTGATCCTAGGTAAGAAAGATGAGTATACCAGTTGCATTTGCCTGCCAAAATTTCGTTCTTCTAAGTTGAAGCATGTGCTTTCAGGAAGACATTGCATTTGGGGGGTTTCTCTTCATTTTAACCTATAGGAATACATGCATTTGGAACTCTAAATCAAACACTGTTTGTGCTAGCTGCTTGAAGCTTGACTCACTCAATTAGTTCCTGGTGTACTCTCTGTGCTTTCTTCCCTGTTGAAGTGGTCCTAAGTGGAGGCGAGGAACATACGCTTTCCTTAGAAAGCATTTACAGAGCTTCAACAGAGCTGCAAGTGAACTGGAATCTCTGCAAATATTTACTCACCTGATCTTGATGACCCTTGTCAGGAAAGATGAGTATACCAGTTGCACTTAGCTACCCAATGTCGTTCTTCTAGGTTGAAAAGTTCGTTTGCAGGAACACTTTGAATTTTTAGGTTTCACTTCACTTTCCTTATAGGGACGTATGCATTTGGACTTATAAATCAAACACGGTTTATGCTAGCTGCTTGAAACTGAAACTCACTCAACTAGTTCTCAGTGCGATCTCTATGCTTTGTTTTCTGTTGAAGTAACCCTAAGCAGAGGCCAGGGAAAGAAACTTTCATTGGAAAGCATTTGCAGTGATTCCACAGAACTTTGAGTTTCCTGGAATCTCAGCAAATATTTTTTCACCCTAACTTGTTGTTAACTTGACAGGAAAGATAAGTAGACCGGTTGCATTTGGCTGCCCAAATTTAGATCTTCTAGGTTGAATAGTTGGTTTGCAGGAATACTTTGAAATTTTAGGTTTCACTTCATTTTCCCCTATAGGGATACATGCACATGGAACTCTAAATCAAACACGGTTTTTGCTGTGTGCTTGTAACTTGACTCATTCAACTAGTTCTCAGTGCACTCTCTATGCTTTGTTGCCTGTTGAAGTAGCCCTAAGCAGAGGCAAGGAAAACACACTTTCTTTGGAAAGTATTCACCGAGCTTCCAAAAAACTCAGAGATTACGGAATCCTCAGCAAATATTTTGTCACCCTATCTTGTTGATACTTGGTAGGAAAAAGGTGTATACCAGTTGCGCTTGGCTGCACAAATTTTGTTCTGCTAGGTTGAAGCATTCCTTTGCAGGATGACTTTGAATATTTAGGTTTTACTACATTTTCCCCTCTAGGGATACATGCTTTTGAAAATCTAAATCAAACACGGTTTGTGCTAGCTGCTTGAAACTTGACTCACTGAATGAATTCTCATTGTGCTCTCTACGCTTTGTTACCGGTTTATGTACCCCTAAGCAGAGCAAAGAAAAATAGACTTTCATTTGAACGTGTTTGTAGAGCATCCACAGAACTCAAGAGTTTACTGGACTCTCAGCAAATGTTTTTTCACCCGATCTTGTTGAAACTTGGCAGCAAAAATGAGTATATGGGTTGCACTTGGCAGCCCAAATTCCGTAATCTTATGTTGAAGAGTTCCTTTGCAGGAACACTTTGAATTTTTAGGTTTAACTTCTTTTTTCCCTATGTGAATACATGCATTTGGCATGCTAAATCAAACACAGTTTGTGATACCTGTTTGAAACTTGGCTCACTCAATTAGTTCTCAGTGCACTCTCTATGCATTGTCCCCCGCTGAAGTATCCCCAAGCAGAGGCAAGGAAAATACGCTTTCTTATGTAAGTGTTTGCAGAGCTTCCACAAAACTCCCAAGTTTAATGGAATTTCAGCGAATATTTTTTCACTTGATCTTGTTGATCCTAGGTAAGAAAGATGAGTATACCAGTTGCATTTGCCTGCCAAAATTTTGTTCTTCTAAGTTGAAGCATGTGCTTTCAGGAAGACATTGCATTTGGGGGGGTTTCTCTTCATTTTAACCTATAGGAATACATGCATTTGGAACTCTAAATCAAACACTGCTTGTGCTAGCTGCTTGAAGCTTGACTCACTCAATTAGTTCCTGGTGTACTCTCTGTGCTTTGTTCCCTGTTGAAGTGGTCCTAAGTGGAGGCGAGGAACATACGCTTTCCTTAGAAAGCATTTACAGAGTTTCAACAGAGCTCCAAGTTAACTGGAATCTCTGCAAATATTTACTCACCTGATCTTGATGACCCTTGTCAGGAAAGATGAGTATACCAGTTGCACTTAGCTACCCAAATGTCGTTCTTCTAGGTTGAAAAGTTCGTTTGCAGGAACACTTTGAATTTTTAGGTTTCACTTCACTTTTCCTTATAGGGACGTATGCATTTGGACTTATAAATCAAACACGGTTTATGCTAGCTGCTTGAAACTGAAACTCACTCAACCAGTTCTCAGTGCGATCTCTATGCTTTGTTTTCTGTTGAAGTAACCCTAAGCAGAGGCCAGGGAAAGAAACTTTAATTGGAAAGCATTTGCAGTGATTGCACAGAACTTTGAGTTTCCTGGAATCTCAGCAAATATTTTTTCACCCTAACTTGTTGTAAACTCGACAGGAAAGATAAGTATACTGGTGGCATTTGGCTGCCCAAATTTAGATCTTCTAGGTTGAATAGTTGGTTTGCAGGAATATTTTGAAATTTTAGGTTTCACTTCATTTTCCCCTATAGGGATACATGCATATGGAACTCCAAATCAAACACGGTTTTTGCTGTGTGCTTGTAACTTGACTCATTCAACTAGTTCTCAGTGCACTCTCTATGCATTGTTCCCTGTTGAAGTAGCCCTAAGCAGAGGCAAGGAAAACACACTTTCTTTGGAAAGTATTCACCGAGCTTCCAAAAAACTCAGAGATTACGGAAACCTCAGCAAATATTTTGTCACCCTATCTTGTTGATACTTGGTAGGAAAAAGGTGTATACCAGTTGCGCTTGGCTGCACAAATTTTGTTCTGCTAGGTTGAAGCATTCCTTTGCAGGATGACTTTGAATATTTAGGTTTTACTACATTTTCCCCTCTAGCGATACATGCTTTTGAAAATCTAAATCAAACACGGTTTGTGCTAGCTGCTTGAAACTTGACTCACTGAATGAATTCTCATTTGTGCTCTCTACGCTTTGTTACCGGTTTATGTACCCCTAAGCAGAGCAAAGAAAAATAGACTTTCATTTGAACGTGTTTGTAGAGCATCCACAGAACTCAAGAGTTTACTGGACTCTCAGCAAATGTTTTTTCACACGATCTTGTTGAAACTTGGCAGCAAAAATGAGTATATGGGTTGCACTTGGCAGCCCAAATTTCGTAATCTTATGTTGAAGAGTTCCTTTGCAGGAACACTTTGAATTTTTAGGTTTAACTTCTTTTTTCCCTATGTGAATACATGCATTTGGAACTCGAAATCAAACACTGTTTGTGCTAGCTGCTTGAAGCTTGACTCACTCAATTAGTTCCTGGTGTACTCTCTGTGCTTTGTTCCCTGTTGAAGTGGTCCTATGTGGAGGCGAGGAACATACGCTTTCCTTAGAAAGCATTTACAGAGCTTCAACAGAGCTCCAAGTGAACTGGAATCTCTGCAAATATTTACTCACCTGATCTTGATGACCCTTGTCAGGAAAGATGAGTATACCAGTTGCACTTAGCTACCCAAATGTCGTTCTTCTAGGTTGAAAAGTTCGTTTGCAGGAACACTTTGAATTTTTAGGTTTCACTTCACTTTTCCTTATAGGGACGTATGCATTTGGACTTATAAATCAAACACGGTTTATGCTAGCTGCTTGAAACTGAAACTCACTCAACCAGTTCTCAGTGCGATCTCTATGCTTTGTTTTCTGTTGAAGTAACCCTAAGCAGAGGCCAGGGAAAGAAACTTTAATTGGAAAGCATTTGCAGTGATTGCACAGAACTTTGAGTTTCCTGGAATCTCAGCAAATATTTTTTCACCCTAACTTGTTGTAAACTCGACAGGAAAGATAAGTATACCGGTGGCATTTGGCTGCCCAAATTTAGATCTTCTAGGTTGAATAGTTGGTTTGCAGGAATATTTTGAAATTTTAGGTTTCACTTCATTTTCCCCTATAGGGATACATGCATATGGAACTCCAAATCAAACACGGTTTTTGCTGTGTGCTTGTAACTTGACTCATTCAACTAGTTCTCAGTGCACTCTCTATGCATTGTTCCTGTTGAAGTAGCCCTAAGCAGAGGCAAGGAAAACACACTTTCTTTGGAAAGTATTCACCGAGCTTCCAAAAAACTCAGAGATTACGGAAACCTCAGCAAATATTTTGTCACCCTATCTTGTTGATACTTGGTAGGAAAAAGGTGTATACCAGTTGCGCTTGGCTGCACAAATTTTGTTCTGCTAGGTTGAAGCATTCCTTTGCAGGATGACTTTGAATATTTAGGTTTTACTACATTTTCCCCTCTAGCGATACATGCTTTTGAAAATCTAAATCAAACACGGTTTGTGCTAGCTGCTTGAAACTTGACTCACTGAATGAATTCTCATTGTGCTCTCTACGCTTTGTTACCGGTTTATGTACCCCTAAGCAGAGCAAAGAAAAATAGACTTTCATTTGAACGTGTTTGTAGAGCATCCACAGAACTCAAGAGTTTACTGGACTCTCAGCAAATGTTTTTTCACACGATCTTGTTGAAACTTGGCAGCAAAAATGAGTATATGGGTTGCACTTGGCAGCCCAAATTTCGTAATCTTATGTTGAAGAGTTCCTTTGCAGGAACACTTTGAATTTTTAGGTTTAACTTCTTTTTTCCCTATGTGAATACATGCATTTGGAACTCGAAATCAAACACTGTTTGTGCTAGCTGCTTGAAGCTTGACTCACTCAATTAGTTCCTGGTGTACTCTCTGTGCTTTGTTCCCTGTTGAAGTGGTCCTATGTGGAGGCGAGGAACATACGCTTTCCTTAGAAAGCATTTACAGAGCTTCAACAGAGCTCCAAGTGAACTGGAATCTCTGCAAATATTTACTCACCTGATCTTGATGACCCTTGTCAGGAAAGATGAGTATACCAGTTGCACTTAGCTACCCAAATATCGTTCTTCTAGGTTGAAAAGTTCGTTTGCAGGAACACTTTGAATTTTTATTTTTCACTTCACTTTTCCTTATAGGGACGTATGCATTTGGACTTATAAATCAAACACGGTTTATGCTAGCTGCTTGAAACTGAAACTCACTCAACTAGTTCTCAGTGCGATCTCTATGCTTTGTTTTCTGTTGAAGTAACCCTAAGCAGAGGTCAGGGAAAGAAACTTTCATTGGAAAGCATTTGCAGTGATTGCACAGAACTTTGAGTTTCCTGGAATCTCAGCAAATATTTTTTCACCCTAACTTGTTGTTAACTCGAGAGGAAAGATAAGTATACCAGTTGCATTTCGCTGCCCAAATTTAGATCTTCTAGGTTGAATAGTTGGTTTGCAGGAATACTTTGAAATTTTAGGTTTCACTTCATTTTCCCCTATAGGGATACATGCATATGGAACTCTAAATCAAACACGGTTTTTGCTGTGTGCTTGTAACTTGACTCATTCAACTAGTTCTCAGTGCACTCTCTATGCATTGTTCCCTGTTGAAGTAGCCCTAAGCAGAGGCAAGGAAAACACACTTTCTTTGGAAAGTATTCACCGAGCTTCCAAAAAACTCAGAGATTACGGAAACCTCAGCAAATATTTTGTCACCCTATCTTGTTGATACTTGGTAGGAAAAAGGTGTATACCAGTTGCGCTTGGCTGCACAAATTTTGTTCTGCTAGGTTGAAGCATTCCTTTGCAGGACGACTTTGAATATTTAGGTTTTACTACATTTTCCACTCTAGGGATACATGCTTTTGAAAATCTAAATCAAACACGGTTTGTGCTAGCTGCTTGAAACTTGACTCACTGAATGAATTCTCATTGTGCTCTCTACGCTTCGTTACCGGTTTATGTACCCCTAAGCAGAGCAAAGAAAAATAGACTTTCATTTGAACGTGTTTGTAGAGCATCCACAGAACTCAAGAGTTTACTGGACTCTCAGCAAATGTTTTTTCACCCGATCTTGTTGAAACTTGGCAGCAAAATTGAGTATATGGGTTGCGCTTGGCAGCCCAAATTTCGTAATCTTATGTTGAAGAGTTCCTTTGCAGGAACACTTTGAATTTTTAGGTTTAACTTCTTTTTTCCCTATGTGAATACATGCATTTGGAATGCTAAATCAAACACAGTTTGTGATACCTGTTTGAAACTTGGCTCACTCAATTAGTTCTCAGTGCACTCTCTATGCATTGTCCCCGCTGAAGTATCCCCAAGCAGAGGCAAGGAAAATACGCTTTCTTATGTAAGTGTTTGCAGAGCTTCCACAAAACTCCCAAGTTTACTGGAATTTCAGCGAATATTTTTTCACTTGATCTTGTTGATCCTAGGTAAGAAAGATGAGTATCCCAGTTGCATTTGCCTGCCAAAATTTCGTTCTTCTAAGTTGAAGCCTGTGCTTTCAGGAAGACATTGCATTTGGGGGGGTTTCTCTTCATTTTAACATATAGGAATACATGGATTTGGAACTCTAAATCAAACACTGTTTGTGCTAGCTGCTTGAAGCTTGACTCACTCAATTAGTTCCTGGTGTACTCTCTGTGCTTTGTTCCCTGTTGAAGTGGTCCTAAGTGGAGACGAGGAACATACGCTTTCCTTAGAAAGCATTTACAGAGCTTCAACAGAGCTCCAAGTTAACTGGAATCTCTGCAAATATTTACTCACCTGATCTTGATGACCCTTGTCAGGAAAGATGAGTATACCAGTTGCACTTAGCTACCCAAATGTCGATCTTCTAGGTTGAAAAGTTCGTTTGCAGGAACACTTTGAATTTTTAGGTTTCACTTCACTTTTCCTTATAGGGACGTATGCATTTGGACTTATAAATCAAACACGGTTTATGCTAGCTGCTTGAAACTGAAACTCACTCAACTAGTTCTCAGTGCGATCTCTATGCTTAGTTTTCTGTTGAAGTAACCCTAAGCAGAGGCCAGGGAAAGAAACTTTCATTGGAAAGCATTTGCAGTGATTGCACAGAACTTTGAGTTTCCTGGAATCTCAGCAAATATTTTTTCACCCTAACTTGTTGTTAACTTGACAGGAAAGATAAGTATACCGGTTGCATTTGGCTGCCCAAATTTAGATCTTCTAGGTTGAATAGTTGGTTTGCAGGAATACTTTGAAATTTTAGGTTTCACTTCATTTTCCCCTATAGGGATACATGCACATGGAACTCTAAATCAAACACGGTTTTTGCTGTGTGCTTGTAACTTGACTCATTCAACTAGTTCTCAGTGCACTCTCTATGCATTGTTGCCTGTTGAAGTAGCCCTAAGCAGAGGCAAGAAAACACACTTTCTTTGGAAAGTATTCACCGAGCTTCCAAAAAACTCAGTGATTACGGAAACCTCAGCAAATATTTTGTCACCCTATCTTGTTGATACTTGGTAGGAAAAGGTGTATACCAGTTGCGCTTGGCTGCACAAATTTTGTTCTGCTAGGTTGAAGCATTCCTTTGCAGGACGACTTTGAATATTTAGGTTTTGCTACATTTTCCCGTCTAGGGATACATGCTTTTGAAAATCTAAATCAAACACGGTTTGTGCTAGCTGCTTGAAACTTGACTCACTGAATGAATTCTCATTGTGCTCTCTACGCTTTGTTACCGGTTTATGTACCCCTAACAGAGCAAAGAAAAATAGACTTTCATTTGAACGTGTTTGTAGACCATCCACAGAACTCAAGAGTTTACTGGACTCTCAGCAAATGTTTTTTCACCCGATCTTGTTGAAACTTGGCAGCAAAAATAAGTATATGTGTTGCACTTGGCAGCCCAAATTTCGTAATCTTATGTTGAAGAGTTCCTTTGCAGGAACACTTTGAATTTTTAGGTTTAACTTCTTTTTTCCCTATGTGAATACATGCATTTGGCATGCTAAATCAAACACAGTTTGTGATACCTGTTTGAAACTTGGCTCACTCAATTAGTTCTCAGTGCACTCTCTATGCATTGTCCCCGCTGAAGTATCCCCAAGCAGAGGCAAGGAAAATACGCTTTCTTATGTAAGTGTTTGCAGAGCTTCCACAAAACTCCCAAGTTTACTGGAATTTCAGCGAATATTTTTTCACTTGATCTTGTTGATCCTAGGTAAGAAAGATGAGTATCCCAGTTGCATTTGCCTGCCAAAATTTCGTTCTTCTAAGTTGAAGCCTGTGCTTTCAGGAAGACATTGCATTTGGGGGGGGTTTCTCTTCATTTTAACCTATAGGAATACATGCATTTGGAACTCTAAATCAAACACTGTTTGTGCTAGCTGCTTGAAGCTTGACTCACTCAATTAGTTCCTGGTGTACTCTCTGTGCTTTGTTCCCTGTTGAAGTGGTCCTAAGTGGAGGCGAGGAACATACGCTTTCCTTAGAAAGCATTTACAGAGCTTCAACAGAGCTCCAAGTTAACTGGAATCTCTGCAAATATTTACTCACCTGATCTTGATGACCCTTGTCAGGAAAGATGAGTATACCAGTTGCACTTAGCTACCCAAATGTCGTTCTTCTAGGTTGAAAAGTTCGTTTGCAGGAACACTTTGAATTTTTAGGTTTCACTTCACTTTTCCTTATAGGGACGTATGCATTTGGACTTATAAATCAAACACGGTTTATGCTAGCTGCTTGAAACTGAAACTCACTCAACTAGTTCTCAGTGCGATCTCTATGCTTAGTTTTCTGTTGAAGTAACCCTAAGCAGAGGCCAGGGAAAGAAACTTTCATTGGAAAGCATTTGCAGTGATTGCACAGAACTTTGAGTTTCCTGGAATCTCAGCAAATGTTTTTTCACCCTAACTTGTTGTTAACTTGACAGGAAAGATAAGTATACCGGTTGCATTTGGCTGCCCAAATTTAGATCTTCTAGGTTGAATAGTTGGTTTGCAGGAATACTTTGAAATTTTAGGTTTCACTTCATTTTCCCCTATAGGGATACATGCACATGGAACTTTAAATCAAACACGGTTTTTGCTGTGTGCTTGTAACTTGACTCATTCAACTAGTTCTCAGTGCACTCTCTATGCATTGTTGCCTGTTGAAGTAGCCCTAAGCAGAGGCAAGGAAAACACACTTTCTTTGGAAAGTATTCACCGAGCTTCCAAAAAACTCAGCGATTACGGAAACCTCAGCAAATATTTTGTCACCCTATCTTGTTGATACTTGGTAGGAAAAAGGTGTATACCAGTTGCGCTTGGCTGCACAAATTTTGTTCTGCTAGGTTGAAGCATTCCTTTGCAGGACGACTTTGAATATTTAGGTTTTGCTACATTTTCCCGTCTAGGGATACATGCTTTTGAAAATCTAAATCAAACACGGTTTGTGCTAGCTGCTTGAAACTTGACTCACTGAATGAATTCTCATTGTGCTCTCTACGCTTTGTTACCGGTTTATGTACCCCTAAGCAGAGCAAAGAAAAATAGACTTTCATTTGAACGTGTTTGTAGAGCATCCACAGAACTCAAGAGTTTACTGGACTCTCAGCAAATGTTTTTTCACCCGATCTTGTTGAAACTTGGCAGCAAAAATGAGTATATGGGTTGCACTTGGCAGCCCAAATTTCGTAATCTTATGTTGAAGAGTTCCTTTGCAGGAACACTTTGAATTTTTAGGTTTAACTTCTTTTTTCCCTATGTGAATACATGCATTTGGAATGCTAAATCAAACACAGTTTGTGATACCTGTTTGAAACTTGGCTCACTCAATTAGTTCTCAGTGCACTCTCTATGCATTGTCCCCCGCTGAAGTATCCCCAAGCAGAGGCAAGGAAAATACGCTATCTTATGTAAGTGTTTGCAGAGCTTCCACAAAACTCCCAAGTTTACTGGAATTTCAGCGAATATTTTTTCACTTGATCTTGTTGATCCTAGGTAAGAAAGATGAGTATACCAGTTGCATTTGCCTGCCAAAATTTCGTTCTTCTAAGTTGAAGCATGTGCTTTCAGGAAGACATTGCATTTGGGGGGGTTTCTCTTCATTTTAACCTATAGGAATACATGCATTTGGAACTCTAAATCAAACACTGTTTGTGCTAGCTGCTTGAAGCTTGACTCACTCAATTAGTTCCTGGTGTACTCTCTGTGCTTTCTTCCCTGTTGAAGTGGTCCTAAGTGGAGGCGAGGAACATACGCTTTCCTTAGAAAGCATTTACAGAGCTTCAACAGAGCTGCAAGTGAACTGGAATCTCTGCAAATATTTACTCACCTGATCTTGATGACCCTTGTCAGGAAAGATGAGTATACCAGTTGCACTTAGCTACCCAAATGTCGTTCTTCTAGGTTGAAAAGTTCGTTTGCAGGAACACTTTGAATTTTTAGGTTTCACTTCACTTTTCCTTATAGGGACGTATGCATTTGGACTTATAAATCAAACACGGTTTATGCTAGCTGCTTGAAACTGAAACTCACTCAACTAGTTCTCAGTGCGATCTCTATGCTTTGTTTTCTGTTGAAGTAACCCTAAGCAGAGGCCAGGGAAAGAAACTTTCATTGGAAAGCATTTGCAGTGATTCCACAGAACTTTGAGTTTCCTGGAATCTCAGCAAATATTTTTTCACCCTAACTTGTTGTTAACTTGACAGGAAAGATAAGTAGACCGGTTGCATTTGGCTGCCCAAATTTAGATCTTCTAGGTTGAACAGTTGGTTTGCAGGAATACTTTGAAATTTTAGGTTTCACTTCATTTTCCCCTATAGGGATACATGCACATGGAACTCTAAATCAAACACGGTTTTTGCTGTGTGCTTGTAACTTGACTCATTCAACTAGTTCTCAGTGCACTCTCTATGCTTTGTTGCCTGTTGAAGTAGCCCTAAGCAGAGGCAAGGAAAACACACTTTCTTTGGAAAGTATTCACCGAGCTTCCAAAAAAACTCAGAGATTACGGAATCCTCAGCAAATATTTTGTCACCCTATCTTGTTGATACTTGGTAGGAAAAAGGTGTATACCAGTTGCGCTTGGCTGCACAAATTTTGTTCTGCTAGGTTGAAGCATTCCTTTGCAGGATGACTTTGAATATTTAGGTTTTACTACATTTTCCCCTCTAGGGATACATGCTTTTGAAAATCTAAATCAAACACGGTTTGTGCTAGCTGCTTGAAACTTGACTCACTGAATGAATTCTCATTGTGCTCTCTACGCTTTGTTACCGGTTTATGTACCCCTAAGCAGAGCAAAGAAAAATAGACTTTCATTTGAACGTGTTTGTAGAGCATCCACAGAACTCAAGAGTTTACTGGACTCTCAGCAAATGTTTTTTCACCCGATCTTGTTGAAACTTGGCAGCAAAAATGAGTATATGGGTTGCACTTGGCAGCCCAAATTCCGTAATCTTATGTTGAAGAGTTCCTTTGCAGGAACACTTTGAATTTTTAGGTTTAACTTCTTTTTTCCCTATGTGAATACATGCATTTGGCATGCTAAATCAAACACAGTTTGTGATACCTGTTTGAAACTTGGCTCACTCAATTAGTTCTCAGTGCACTCTCTATGCATTGTCCCCCGCTGAAGTATCCCCAAGCAGAGGCAAGGAAAATACGCTTTCTTATGTAAGTGTTTGCAGAGCTTCCACAAAACTCCCAAGTTTAATGGAATTTCAGCGAATATTTTTTCACTTGATCTTGTTGATCCTAGGTAAGAAAGATGAGTATACCAGTTGCATTTGCCTGCCAAAATTTTGTTCTTCTAAGTTGAAGCATGTGCTTTCAGGAAGACATTGCATTTGGGGGGGTTTCTCTTCATTTTAACCTATAGGAATACATGCATTTGGAACTCTAAATCAAACACTGCTTGTGCTAGCTGCTTGAAGCTTGACTCACTCAATTAGTTCCTGGTGTACTCTCTGTGCTTTGTTCCCTGTTGAAGTGGTCCTAAGTGGAGGCGAGGAACATACGCTTTCCTTAGAAAGCATTTACAGAGTTTCAACAGAGCTCCAAGTTAACTGGAATCTCTGCAAATATTTACTCACCTGATCTTGATGACCCTTGTCAGGAAAGATGAGTATACCAGTTGCACTTAGCTACCCAAATGTCGTTCTTCTAGGTTGAAAAGTTCGTTTGCAGGAACACTTTGAATTTTTAGGATTCACTTCACTTTTCCTTATAGGGACGTATGCATTTGGACTTATAAATCAAACACGGTTTATGCTAGCTGCTTGAAACTGAAACTCACTCAACTAGTTCTCAGTGCGATCTCTATGCTTTGTTTTCTGTTGAAGTAACCCTAAGCAGAGGCCAGGGAAAGAAACTTTCATTGGAAAGCATTTGCAGTGATTCCACAGAACTTTGAGTTTCCTGGAATCTCAGCAAATATTTTTTCACCCTAACTTGTTGTTAACTCGACAGGAAAGATAAGTAGACCGGTTGCATTTGGCTGCCCAAATTTAGATCTTCTAGGTTGAATAGTTGGTTTGCAGGAATACTTTGAAATTTTAGGTTTCACTTCATTTTCCCCTATAGGGATACATGCACATGGAACTCTAAATCAAACACGGTTTTTGCTGTGTGCTTGTAACTTGACTCATTCAACTAGTTCTCAGTGCACTCTCTATGCATTGTTCCCTGTTGAAGTAGCCCTAAGCAGAGGCAAGGAAAACACACTTTCTTTGGAAAGTATTCACCGAGCTTCCAAAAAACTCAGAGATTACGGAAACCTCAGCAAATATTTTGTCACCCTATCTTGTTGATACTTGGTAGGAAAAAGGTGTATACCAGTTGTGCTTAGCTGCACAAACTTTGTTCTGCTAGGTTGAAGCATTCCTTTGCAGGATGACTTTGAATATTTAGGTTTTACTACATTTTCCCCTCTAGTGATACATGCTTTTGAAAATCTAAATCAAACACGGTTTGTGCTAGCTGCTTGAAAATTGACTCAATGAATGAATTCTCATTGTGCTCTCTACCCTTTGTTACCGGTTTATGTACCCCTAAGCAGAGCAAAGAAAAATAGACTTTCATTTGAACGTGTTTGTAGAGCATCCACAGAACTCAAGAGTTTACTGGACTCTCAGCAAATGTTTTTTCACCCGATCTTGTTGAAACTTGGCAGCAAAAATGAGTATATGGGTTGCACTTGGCAGCCCAAATTTCGTAATCTTATGTTGAAGAGTTCCTTTGCAGGAACACTTTGAATTTTTAGGTTTAACTTCTTTTTTCCCTATGTGAATACATGCATTTGGCATGCTAAATCAAACACAGTTTGTGATACCTGTTTGAAACTTGGCTCACTCAATTAGTTCTCAGTGCACTCTCTATGCATTGTCCCCCGCTGAAGTATCCCCAAGCAGAGGCAAGGAAAATACGCTTTCTTATGTAAGTGTTTGCAGAGCTTCCACAAAACTCCCAAGTTTACTGGAATTTCAGCGAATATTTTTTCACTTGATCTTGTTGATCCTAGGTAAGAAAGATGAGTATACCAGTTGCATTTGCCTGCCAAAATTTCGTTCTTCTAAGTTGAAGCATGTGCTTTCAGGAAGACATTGCATTTGGGGGGTTTCTCTTCATTTTAACCTATAGGAATACATGCATTTGGAACTCGAAATCAAACACTGTTTGTGCTAGCTGCTTGAAGCTTGACTCACTCAATTAGTTCCTGGTGTACTCTCTGTGCTTTGTTCCCTGTTGAAGTGGTCCTAAGTGGAGGCGAGGAACATACGCTTTCCTTAGAAAGCATTTACAGAGCTTCAACAGAGCTCCAAGTTAACTGGAATCTCTGCAAATATTTACTCACCTGATCTTGATGACCCTTGTCAGGAAAGATGAGTATACCAGTTGCACTTAGCTACCCAAATGTCGTTCTTCTAGGTTGAAAAGTTCGTTTGCAGGAACACTTTGAATTTTTAGGATTCACTTCACTTTTCCTTATAGGGACGTATGCATTTGGACTTATAAATCAAACACGGTTTATGCTAGCTGCTTGAAACTGAAACTCACTCAACTAGTTCTCAGTGCGATCTCTACGCTTTGTTTTCTGTTGAAGTAACCCTAAGCAGAGGCCAGGGAAAGAAACTTTCATTGGAAAGCATTTGCAGTGATTCCACAGAACTTTGAGTTTCCTGGAATCTCAGCAAATATTTTTTCACCCTAACTTGTTGTTAACTCGACAGGAAAGATAAGTATACCGGTTGCATTTGGCTGCCCAAATTTGATCTTATAGGTTGAATAGTTGGTTTGCAGGAATACTTTGAAATTTTAGGTTTCACTTCATTTTCCCTTATACGGATACATGCATATGGAACTCTAAATCAAACACGGTTTTTGCTGTGTGCTTGTAACTTGACTCATTCAACTAGTTCTCAGTGCACTCTCTATGCATTGTTCCCTGTTGAAGTAGCCCTAAGCAGAGGCAAGGAAAACACACTTTCTTTGGAAAGTATTCACAGAGCTTCCAAAAAACTCAGAGATTACGGAAACCTCAGCAAATATTTTGTCACCCTATCTTGTTGATACTTGGTAGGAAAAAGGTGTATACCAGTTGCGCTTGGCTGCACAAATTTTGTTCTGCTAGATTGAAGCATTCCTTTGCAGGATGACTTTGAATATTTAGGTTTTACTACATTTTCCCCTCTAGGGATACATGCTTTTGAAAATCTAAATCAAACACGGTTTGTGCTAGCTGCTTGAAACTTGACTCACTGAATGAATTCTCATTGTGCTCTCTACGCTTCGTTACCGGTTTATGTACCCCTAAGCAGAGCAAAGAAAAATAGACTTTCATTTGAACGTGTTTGTAGAGCATCCACAGAACTCAAGAGTTTACTGGACTCTCAGCAAATGTTTTTTCACCCGATCTTGTTGAAACTTGGCAGCAAAAATGAGTATATGGGTTGCACTTGGCAGCCCAAATTTCGTAATCTTATGTTGAAGAGTTCCTTTGCAGGAACACTTTGAATTTTTAGGTTTAACTTCTTTTTTCCCTATGTGAATACATGCATTTGGAATGCTAAATCAAACACAGTTTGTGATACCTGTTTGAAACTTGGCTCACTCAATTAGTTCTCAGTGCACTCTCTATGCATTGTCCCCCGCTGAAGTGTCCCCAAGCAGAGGCAAGGAAAATACGCTTTCTTATGTAAGTGTTTGCAGAGCTTCCACAAAACTCCCAAGTTTACTGGAATTTCAGCGAATATTTTTTCACTTGATCTTGTTGATCCTAGGTAAGAAAGATGAGTATACCAGTTGCATTTGCCTGCCAAAATTTCGTTCTTCTAACTTGAAGCATGTGCTTTCAGGAAGACATTGCATTGGGGGGGGGGGTTCTCTTCTTTTTAACCTATAGGAATACATGCATTTGGAACTCGAAATCAAACACTGTTTGTGCTAGCTGCTTGAAGCTTGACTCACTCAATTAGTTCCTGGTGTACTCTCTGTGCTTTGTTCCCTGTTGAAGTGGTCCTAAGTGGAGGCGAGGAACATACGCTTTCCTTAGAAAGCATTTACAGAGCTTCAACAGAGCTCCAAGTGAACTGGAATCTCTGCAAATATTTACTCACCTGATCTTGATGACCCTTGTCAGGAAAGATGAGTATACCAGTTGCACTTAGCTACCCAAATGTCGTTCTTCTAGGTTGAAAAGTTCGTTTGCAGGAACACTTTGAATTTTTAGGTTTCACTTCACTTTTCCTTATAGGGACGTATGCATTTGGACTTATAAATCAAACACGGTTTATGCTAGCTGCTTGAAACTGAAACTCACTCAACTAGTTCTCAGTGCGATCTCTATGCTTTGTTTTCTGTTGAAGTAACCCTAAGCAGAGGCCAGGGAAAGAAACTTTCATTGGAAAGCATTTGCAGTGATTCCACAGAACTTTGAGTTTCCTGGAATCTCAGCAAATATTTTTTCACCCTAACTTGTTGTTAACTCGACAGGAAAGATAAGTATACCGGTTGCATTTGGCTGCCCAAATTTAATTCTTCTAGGTTGAATAGTTGGTTTGCAGGAATACTTTGAAATTTTAGGTTTCACTTCATTTTCCCCTATAGGGATACATGCATATGGAACTCTAAATCAAACACGGTTTTTGCTGTGTGCTTGTAACTTGACTCATTCAACTAGTTCTCAGTGCACTCTCTATGCATTGTTCCCTGTTGAAGTAGCCCTAAGCAGAGGCAAGGAAAACACACTTTCTTTGGAAAGTATTCACCGAGCTTCCAAAAAACTCAGAGATTACGGAAACCTCAGCAAATATTTTGTCACCCTATCTTGTTGATACTTGGTAGGAAAAAGGTGTATACCAGTTGCGCTTGGCTGCACAAATTTGTTCTGCTAGGTTGAAGCATTCCTTTTCAGGATGACTTTGAATATTTAGGTTTTACTACATTTTCCCCTCTAGGGATACATGCTTTTGAAAATCTAAATCAAACACGGTTTGTGCTAGCTGCTTGAAACTTGACTCACTGAATGAATTCTCATCGTGATCTCTACGCTTTGTTACCGGTTTATGTACCCCTAAGCAGAGCAAAGAAAAATAGACTTTCATTTGAACGTGTTTGTAGAGCATCCACAGAACTCAAGAGTTTACTGGACTCTCAGCAAATGTTTTTTCACCCGATCTTGTTGAAACTTGGCAGCAAAAATGAGTATATGGGTTGCACTTGGCAGCCCAAATTTCGTAATCTTATGTTGAAGAGTTCCTTTGCAGGAACACTTTGAATTTTTAGGTTTAACTTCTTTTTTCCCTATGTGAATACATGCATTTGGAATGCTAAATCAAACACAGTTTGTGATACCTGTTTGAAACTTGGCTCACTCAATTAGTTCTCAGTGCACTCTCTATGCATTGTCCCCCGCTGAAGTATCCCCAAGCAGAGGCAAGGAAAATACGCTTTCTTATGTAAGTGTTTGCAGAGCTTCCACAAAACTCCCAAGTTTACTGAATTTCAGCGATATTTTTCACTTGATCTTGTTGATCCTAGGTAAGAAAGATGAGTATACCAGTTGCACTTGCCTGCCAAAATTCGTTCTTCTAAGTTGAAGCATGTGCTTTCAGGAAGACATTGCATTTGGGGGGTTTCTCTCATTTTAACCTATAGGAATACATGCATTTGGAACTCGAAATCAAACACTGTTTGTGCTAGCTGCTTGAAGCTTGACTCACTCAATTAGTTCCTGGTGTACTCTCTGTGCTTTGTTCCCTGTTGAAGTGGTCCTAAGTGGAGGCGAGGAACATACGCTTTCCTTAGAAAGCATTTACAGAGCTTCCACAGAGATCCAAGTGAACTGGAATCTCTGCAAATATTTACTCACCTGACCTTGATGACCCTTGTCAGGAAAGATGAGTATACCAGTTGCACTTAGCTACCCAAATGTCGTTCTTCTAGGTTGAAAAGTTCGTTTGCAGGAACACTTTGAATTTTTAGGTTTCACTTCATTTTTCCTTATAGGGACGTATGCATTTGGACTTATAAATCAAACACGGTTTATGCTAGCTGCTTGAAACTGAAACTCACTCAACTAGTTCTCAGTGCGATCTCTATGCTTTGTTTTCTGTTGAAGTAACCCTAAGCAGAGGCCAGGGAAAGAAACTTTCATTGGAAAGCATTTGCAGTGATTGCACAGAACTTTGAGTTTCCTGGAATCTCAGCAAATATTTTTTCACCCTAACTTGTTGTTAACTCGACAGGAAAGATAAGTATACCGGTTGCATTTGGCTGCCCAAATTTAATTCTTCTAGGTTGAATAGTTGGTTTGCAGGAATACTTTGAAATTTTAGGTTTCACTTCATTTTCCCCTATAGGGATACATGCATATGGAACTCTAAATCAAACACGGTTTTTGCTGTGTGCTTGTAACTTGACTCATTCAACTAGTTCTCAGTGCACTCTCTATGCATTGTTCCCTGTTGAAGTAGCCCTAAGCAGAGGCAAGGAAAACACACTTTCTTTGGAAAGTATTCACCGAGCTTCCAAAAAACTCAGAGATTACGGAAACCTCAGCAAATATTTTGTCACCCTATCTTGTTGATACTTGGTAGGAAAAAGGTGTATACCAGTTGCGCTTGGCTGCACAAATTTGTTCTGCTAGGTTGAAGCATTCCTTTTCAGGATGACTTTGAATATTTAGGTTTTACTACATTTTCCCCTCTAGGGATACATGCTTTTGAAAATCTAAATCAAACACGGTTTGTGCTAGCTGCTTGAAACTTGACTCACTGAATGAATTCTCATCGTGATCTCTACGCTTTGTTACCGGTTTATGTACCCCTAAGCAGAGCAAAGAAAAATAGACTTTCATTTGAACGTGTTTGTAGAGCATCCACAGAACTCAAGAGTTTACTGGACTCTCAGCAAATGTTTTTTCACCCGATCTTGTTGAAACTTGGCAGCAAAAATGAGTATATGGGTTGCACTTGGCAGCCCAAATTTCATAATCTTATGTTGAAGAGTTCCTTTGCAGGAACACTTTGAATTTTTAGGTTTAACTTCTTTTTTTCCCTATGTGAATACATGAATTTGGAATGCCAAATCAAACACAGTTTGTGATACCTGTTTGAAACTTGGCTCACTCAATTAGTTCTCAGTGCACTCTCTATGCCTTGTCCCCCGCTGAAGTATCCCCAAGCAGAGGCAAGGAAAATACGCTTTCTTATGTAAGTGTTTGCAGAACTTCCACAAAACTCCCAAGTTTACTGGAATTTCAGCGAATATTTTTTCACTTGATCTTGTTGATCCTAGGTAAGAAAGATGAGTATACCAGTTGCATTTGCCTGCCAAAATTTCGTTCTTCTAAGTTGAAGCATGTGCTTTCAGGAAGACATTGCATTTGGGGCGGTTTCTCTTCATTTTAACCTATAGGAATACATGCATTTGGAACTCTAAATCAAACACTGTTTGTGCTAGCTGCTTGAAGCTTGACTCACTCAATTAGTTCCTGGTGTACTCTCTGTGCTTTGTTCCCTGTTGAAGTGGTCCTAAGTGGAGGCGAGGAACATACGCTTTCCTTAGAAAGCATTTACAGAGCTTCAACAGAGCTCCAAGTGAACTGGAATCTCTGCAAATATTTACTCACCTGATCTTGATGACCCTTGTCAGGAAAGATGAGTATACCAGTTGCACGTAGCTACCCAAATGTCGTTCTTCTAGGTTGAAAAGTTCGTTTGCAGGAACACTTTGAATTTTTAGGTTTCACTTCACTTTTCCTTATAGGGACGTATGCATTTGGACTTATAAATCAAACACGGTTTATGCTAGCTGCTTGAAACTGAAACTCACTCAACTAGTTCTCAGTGCGATCTCTATGCTTTGTTTTCTGTTGAAGTAACCCTAAGCAGAGGCCAGGGAAAGAAACTTTCATTGGAAAGCATTTGCAGTGATTCCACAGAACTTTGAGTTTCCTGGAATCTCAGCAAATATTTTTTCACCCTAACTTGTTGTTAACTTGACAGGAAAGATAAGTAGACCGGTTGCATTTGGCTGCCCAAATTTAGATCTTCTAGGTTGAATAGTTGGTTTGCAGGAATACTTTGAAATTTTAGGTTTCACTTCATTTTCCCCTATAGGGATACATGCATATGGAACTCTCAATCAAACACGGTTTTTGCTGTGTGCTTGTAACTTGACTCATTCAACTAGTTCTCAGTGCACTCTCTATGCATTGTTCCCTGTTGAAGTAGCCCTAAGCAGAGGCAAGGAAAACACACTTTCTTTGGAAAGTATTCACCGAGCTTCCAAAAAACTCAGAGATTACGGAAACCTCAGCAAATATTTTGTCACCCTATCTTGTTGATACTTGGTAGGAAAAAGGTGTATACCAGTTGCGCTTGGCTGCACAAATTTTGTTCTGCTAGGTTGAAGCATTCCTTTGCAGGATGACTTTGAACATTTAGGTTTTACTACATTTTCCCCTCTAGGGATACATGCTTTTGAAAATCTAAATCAAACACGGTTTGTGCTAGCTGCTTGAAACTTGACTCACTGAATGAATTCTCATTGTGCTCTCTACGCTTTGTTACCGGTTTATGTACCCCTAAGCAGAGCAAAGAAAAATAGACTTTCATGTGAACGTGTTTGTAGAGCATCCACAGAACTCAAGAGTTTACTGGACTCTCAGCAAATGTTTTTTCACCCGATCTTGTTGAAACTTGGCAGCAAAAATGAGTATATGGGTTGCACTTGGCAGCCCAAATTTCGTAATCTTATGTTGAAGAGTTCCTTTGCAGGAACACTTTGAATTTTTAGGTTTAACTTCTTTTTTCCCTATGTGAATACATGCATTTGGCATGATAAATCAAACACAGTTTGTGATACCTGTTTGAAACTTGGCTCACTCAATTAGTTCTCAGTGCACTCTCTATGCATTGTCCCCCGCTGAAGTATCCCCAAGCAGAGGCAAGGAAAATACGCTTTCTTATGTAAGTGTTTGCAGAGCTTCCACAAAACTCCCAAGTTTACTGGAATTTCAGCGAATATTTTTTCACTTGATCTTGTTGATCCTAGGTAAGAAAGATGAGTATACCAGTTGCATTTGCCTGCCAAAATTTCGTTCTTCTAACTTGAAGCATGTGCTTTCAGGAAGACATTGCATTGGGGGGGGGGGGGTTCTCTTCTTTTTAACCTATAGGAATACATGCATTTGGAACTCGAAATCAAACACTGTTTGTGCTAGCTGCTTGAAGCTTGACTCACTCAATTAGTTCCTGGTGTACTCTCTGTGCTTTGTTCCCTGTTGAAGTGGTCCTAAGTGGAGGCGAGGAACATACGCTTTCCTTAGAAAGCATTTACAGAGCTTCAACAGAGCTCCAAGTGAACTGGAATCTCTGCAAATATTTACTCACCTGATCTTGATGACCCTTGTCAGGAAAGATGAGTATACCAGTTGCACTTAGCTACCCAAATGTCGTTCTTCTAGGTTGAAAAGTTCGTTTGCAGGAACACTTTGAATTTTTAGGTTTCACTTCACTTTTCCTTATAGGGACGTATGCATTTGGACTTATAAATCAAACACGGTTTATGCTAGCTGCTTGAAACTGAAACTCACTCAACTAGTTCTCAGTGCGATCTCTATGCTTTGTTTTCTGTTGAAGTAACCCTAAGCAGAGGCCAGGGAAAGAAACTTTCATTGGAAAGCATTTGCAGTGATTCCACAGAACTTTGAGTTTCCTGGAATCTCAGCAAATATTTTTTCACCCTAACTTGTTGTTAACTTGACAGGAAAGATAAGTAGACCGGTTGCATTTGGTTGCCCAAATTTAGATCTTCTAGGTTGAATAGTTGGTTTGCAGGAATACTTTGAAATTTTAGGTTTCACTTCATTTTCCCCTATAGGGATACATGCATATGGAACTCTAAATCAAACACGGTTTTTGCTGTGTGCTTGTAACTTGACTCATTCAACTAGTTCTCAGTGGCACTCTCTATGCATTGTTCCCTGTTGAAGTAGCCCTAAGCAGAGGCAAGGAAAACACACTTTCTTTGGAAAGTATTCACCGAGCTTCCAAAAAACTCAGAGATACGGAAACCTCAGCAAATATTTTGTCACCCTATCTTGTTGATACTTGGGTAGGAAAAAAGGTGTATACCAGTTGCGCTTGGCTGCACAAATTTGTTCTGCTAGGTTGAAGCATTCCTTTTCAGGATGACTTTGAATATTTAGGTTTTACTACATTTTCCCCTCTAGGGATACATGCTTTTGAAAATCTAAATCAAACACGGTTTGTGCTAGCTGCTTGAAACTTGACTCACTGAATGAATTCTCATCGTGATCTCTACGCTTTGTTACCGGGTTTATGTACCCCTAAGCAGAGCAAAGAAAAATAGACTTTCATTTGAACGTGTTTGTAGAGCATCCACAGAACTCAAGAGTTTACTGACTCTCAGCAAATGTTTTTTCACCCGATCTTGTTGAAACTTGGCAGCAAAAATGAGTATATGGGTTGCACTTGGCAGCCCAAATTTCATAATCTTATGTTGAAGAGTTCCTTTGCAGGAACACTTTGAATTTTTAGGTTTAACTTCTTTTTTTCCCTATGTGAATACATGAATTTGGAATGCCAAATCAAACACAGTTTGTGATACCTGTTTGAAACTTGGCTCACTCAATTAGTTCTCAGTGCACTCTCTATGCCTTGTCCCCCGCTGAAGTATCCCCAAGCAGAGGCAAGGAAAATACGCTTTCTTATGTAAGTGTTTGCAGAACTTCCACAAAACTCCCAAGTTTACTGGAATTTCAGCGAATATTTTTTCACTTGATCTTGTTGATCCTAGGTAAGAAAGATGAGTATACAGTTGCATTTGCCTGCCAAAATTTCGTTCTTCTAAGTTGAAGCATGTGCTTTCAGGAAGACATTGCATTTGGGGCGGTTTCTCTTCATTTTAACCTATAGGAATACATGCATTTGGAACTCTAAATCAAACACTGTTTGTGCTAGCTGCTTGAAGCTTGACTCACTCAATTAGTTCCTGGTGTACTCTCTGTGCTTTGTTCCCTGTTGAAGTGGTCCTAAGTGGAGGCGAGGAACATACGCTTTCCTTAGAAAGCATTTACAGAGCTTCAACAGAGCTCCAAGTGAACTGGAAATCTCTGCAAATATTTACTCACCTGATCTTGATGACCCTTGTCAGGAAAGATGAGTATACCAGTTGCACGTAGCTACCCAAATGTCGTTCTTCTAGGTTGAAAAGTTCGTTTGCAGGAACACTTTGAATTTTTAGGTTTCACTTCACTTTCCTTATAGGGACGTATGCATTTGGACTTATAAATCAAACACGGTTTATGCTAGCTGCTTGAAACTGAAACTCACTCAACTAGTTCTCAGTGCGATCTCTATGCTTTGTTTTCTGTTGAAGTAACCCTAAGCAGAGGCCAGGGAAAGAAACTTTCATTGGAAAGCCATTTGCAGTGATTCCACAGAACTTTGAGTTTCCTGGAATCTCAGCAAATATTTTTTTCACCCTAACTTGTTGTTAACTTGACAGGAAAGATAAGTAGACCGGTTGCATTTGGCTGCCCAAATTTAGATCTTCTAGGTTGAATAGTTGGTTTGCAGGAATACTTTGAAATTTTAGGTTTCACTTCATTTTCCCCTATAGGGATACATGCATATGGAACTCTCAATCAAACACGGTTTTTGCTGTGTGCTTGTAACTTGACTCATTCAACTAGTTCTCAGTGCACTCTCTATGCATTGTTCCCTGTTGAAGTAGCCCTAAGCAGAGGCAAGGAAAACACACTTTCTTTGGAAAGTATTCACCGAGCTTCCAAAAAACTCAGAGATTACGGAAACCTCAGCAAATATTTTGTCACCTATCTTGTTGATACTTGGTAGGAAAAAGGTGTATACCAGTTGCGCTTGGCTGCACAAATTTTGTTCTGCTAGGTTGAAGCATTCCTTTGCAGGATGACTTTGAACATTTAGGTTTTACTACATTTTCCCCTCTAGGGATACATGCTTTTGAAAATCTAAATCAAACACGGTTTGTGCTAGCTGCTTGAAACTTGACTCACTGATGAATTCTCATTGTGCTCTCTACGCTTTGTTACCGGTTTATGTACCCCTAAGCAGAGCAAAGAAAAATAGACTTTCATGTGAACGTGTTTGTAGAGCATCCACAGAACTCAAGAGTTTACTGGACTCTCAGCAAATGTTTTTTCACCCGATCTTGTTGAAACTTGGCAGCAAAAATGAGTATATGGGTTGCACTTGGCAGCCCAAATTTCGTAATCTTATGTTGAAGAGTTCCTTTGCAGGAACACTTTGAATTTTAGGTTTAACTTCTTTTTTCCCTATGTGAATACATGCATTTGGAATGCTAAATCAAACACAGTTTGTGATACCTGTTTGAAACTTGGCTCACTCATTAGTTCTCAGTGCACTCTCTATGCATTGTCCCCGCTGAAGTATCCCCAAGCAGAGGCAAGGAAAATACGCTTTCTTATGTAAGTGTTTGCAGAGCTTCCACAAAACTCCCAAGTTTACTGAATTTCAGCGAATATTTTTTCACTTGATCTTGTTGATCCTAGGTAAGAAAGATGAGTATACCAGTTGCATTTGCCTGCCAAAATTTCGTTCTTCTAACTTGAAGCATGTGCTTTCAGGAAGACATTGCATTGGGGGGGGGGGGTTCTCTTCTTTTTAACCTATAGGAATACATGCATTTGGAACTCGAAATCAAACACTGTTTGTGCTAGCTGCTTGAAGCTTGACTCACTCAATTTAGTTCCTGGTGTACTCTCTGTGCTTTGTTCCCTGTTGAAGTGGTCCTAAGTGGAGGCGAGGAACATACGCTTTCCTTAGAAAGCATTTACAGAGCTTCAACAGAGCTCCAAGTGAACTGGAATCTCTGCAAATATTTACTCACCTGATCTTGATGACCCTTGTCAGGAAAGATGAGTATACCAGTTGCCTTAGCTACCCAAATGTCGTTCTTCTAGGTTGAAAAGTTCGTTTGCAGGAACACTTTGAATTTTTAGGTTTCACTTCACTTTTTCCTTATAGGGACGTATGCATTTGGACTTATAAATCAAACACGGTTTATGCTAGCTGCTTGAAACTGAAACTCACTCAACTAGTTCTCAGTGCGATCTCTATGCTTTGTTTTCTGTTGAAGTAACCCTAAGCAGAGGCCAGGGAAAGAAACTTTCATTGGAAAGCATTTGCAGTGATTCCACAGAACTTTGAGTTTCCTGGAATCTCAGCAAATATTTTTTCACCCTAACTTGTTGTTAACTCGACAGGAAAGATAAGTATACCGGTTGCATTTGGCTGCCCAAATTTAATTCTTCTAGGTTGAATAGTTGGTTTGCAGGAATACTTTGAAATTTTAGGTTTCACTTCATTTTCCCCTATAGGGATACATGCATATGGAACTCTAAATCAAACACGGTTTTTGCTGTGTGCTTGTAACTTGACTCATTCAACTAGTTCTCAGTGCACTCTCTATGCATTGTTCCCTGTTGAAGTAGCCCTAAGCAGAGGCAAGGAAAACACACTTTCTTTGGAAAGTATTCACCGAGCTTCCAAAAAAACTCAGAGATTACGGAAACCTCAGCAAATATTTTGTCACCCTATCTTGTTGATACTTGGTAGGAAAAAGGTGTATACCAGTTGCGCTTGGCTGCACAAATTTGTTCTGCTAGGTTGAAGCATTCCTTTTCAGGATGACTTTGAATATTTAGGTTTTACTACATTTTCCCCTCTAGGGATACATGCTTTTGAAAATCTAAATCAAACACGGTTTGTGCTAGCTGCTTGAAACTTGACTCACTGAATGAATTCTCATCGTGATCTCTACGCTTTGTTACCGGTTATGTACCCCTAAGCAGAGCAAAGAAAAATAGACTTTCATTTGAACGTGTTTGTAGAGCATCCACAGAACTCAAGAGTTTACTGGACTCTCAGCAAATGTTTTTTCACCCGATCTTGTTGAAACTTGCAGCAAAAATGAGTATATGGGTTGCACGTGGCAGCCCAAATTTCGTAATCTTATGTTGAAGAGTTCCTTTGCAGGAACACTTTGATTTTTAGTTTAACTTCTTTTTTCCCTATGTGAATACATGCATTGGAATGCTAAATCAAACACAGTTTGTGATACCTGTTTGAAACTTGGCTCACTCAATTAGTTCTCAGTGCACTCTCTATGCATTGTCCCCGCTGAAGTATCCCCAAGCAGAGGCAAGGAAAATACGCTTTCTTATGTAAGTGTTTGCAGAGCTTCCACAAAACTCCAAGTTTACTGGAATTTCAGCGAATATTTTTTCACTTGATCTTGTTGATCCTAGGTAAGAAAGATGAGTATACCAGTTGCACTTGCCTGCCAAAATTTCGTTCTTCTAAGTTGAAGCATGTGCTTTCAGGAAGACATTGCAATTTGGGGGTTTCTCTTCATTTTAACCTATAGGAATACATGCATTTGGAACTCGAAATCAAACACTGTTTGTGCTAGCTGCTTGAAGCTTGACTCACTCAATTAGTTCCTGGTGTACTCTCTGTGCTTTGTTCCCTGTTGAAGTGGTCCTAAGTGAGGCGAGGAACATACGCTTTCTTAGAAAGCAATTACAGAGCTTCCACAGAGATCCAAGTGAACTGGAATCTCTGCAAATATTTACTCACCTGACCTTGATGACCCTTGTCAGGAAAGATGAGTATACCAGTTGCACTTAGCTACCCAAATGTCGTTCTTCTAGGTTGAAAAGTTCGTTTGCAGGAACACTTTGAATTTTTAGGTTTCACTTCATTTTTCCTTATAGGGACGTATGCATTTGGACTTATAAATCAAACACGGTTTATGCTAGCTGCTTGAAACTGAAACTCACTCAACTAGTTCTCAGTGGCGATCTCTATGCTTTTGTTTTCTGTTGAAGTAACCCTAAGCAGAGGCCAGGGAAAGAAACTTTCATTGGAAAGCATTTGCAGTGATTGCACAGAACTTTGAGTTTCCTGGAATCTCAGCAAATATTTTTTCACCCTAACTTGTTGTTAACTCGACAGGAAAGATAAGTATACCGGTTGCATTTGGCTGCCCAAATTTAATTCTTCTAGGTTGAATAGTTGGTTTGCAGGAATACTTTGAAATTTTAGGTTTCACTTCATTTTCCCCTATAGGGATACATGCATATGGAACTCTAAATCAAACACGGTTTTTGCTGTGTGCTTGTAACTTGACTCATTCAACTAGTTCTCAGTGCACTCTCTATGCATTGTTCCCTGTTGAAGTAGCCCTAAGCAGAGGCAAGGAAAACACACTTTCTTTGGAAAGTATTCACCAGAGCTTCCAAAAAACTCAGAGGATTACGGAAACCTCAGCAAATATTTTGTCACCCTATCTTGTTGATACTTGGTAGGAAAAAGGTGTATACCAGTTGCGCTGGCTGCACAAATTTGTTCTGCTAGGTTGAAGCATTCCTTTTCAGGATGACTTTGAATATTTAGGTTTTACTACATTTTCCCTCTAGGGATACATGCTTTTGAAAATCTAAATCAAACACGGTTTGTGCTAGCTGCTTGAAACTTGACTCACTGAATGAAATTCTCATCGTGATCTCTACGCTTTGTTACCGGTTTATGTACCCTAAGCAGAGCAAAGAAAAATAGACTTTCATTTGAACGTGTTTGTAGAGCATCCACAGAACTCAAGAGTTTACTGGACTCTCAGCAAATGTTTTTTCACCCGATCTTGTTGAAACTTGGCAGCAAAAATGAGTATATGGGTTGCACTTGGCAGCCCAAATTTCATAATCTTATGTTGAAGAGTTCCTTTGCAGGAACACTTGAATTTTAGGTTTAACTTCTTTTTTTCCCTATGTGAATACATGAATTGGAATGCCAAATCAAACACAGTTGTGATACCTGTTTGAAACTTGGCTCACTCAATTAGTTCTCAGTGCACTCTCTATGCCTTGTCCCCCGCTGAAGTATCCCCAAGCAGAGGCAAGGAAAATACGCTTTCTTATGTAAGTGTTTGCAGAACTTCCACAAAACTCCCAAGTTTACTGAATTTCAGCGAATATTTTTTTCACTTGATCTTGTGATCCTAGGTAAGAAAGATGAGTATACCAGTTGCATTTGCCTGCCAAAATTTCGTTCTTCTAAGTTGAAGCATGTGCTTTCAGGAGACATTGCATTTGGGGCGGTTTCTCTTCATTTTAACCTATAGGAATACATGCATTTGGAACTCTAAATCACAACACTGTTTGTGCTAGCTGCTTGAAGCTTGACTCACTCAATTAGTTCCTGGTGTACTCTCTGTGCTTTGTTCCCTGTTGAAGTGGTCCTAAGTGGAGGCGAGGAACATACGCTTTCCTTAGAAAGCATTTACAGAGCTTCAACAGAGCTCCAAGTGAACTGGAATCTCTGCAAATATTTACTCACCTGATCTTGATGACCCTTGTCAGGAAAGATGAGTATACCAGTTGCACGTAGCTACCCAAATGTCGTCTTCTAGGTTGAAAAGTTCGTTTGCAGGAACACTTTGAATTTTTAGGTTTCACTTCACTTTTCCTTATAGGGACGTATGCATTTGGACTTATAAATCAAACCGGTTTATGCTAGCTGCTTGAACTGAAACTCACTCAACTAGTTCTCAGTGCGATCTCTATGCTTTGTTTTCTGTTGAAGTAACCCTAAGCAGAGGCCAGGGAAAGAAACTTTCATTGGAAAGCATTTGCAGTGATTCCACAGAACTTTGAGTTTCCTGGAATCTCAGCAAATATTTTTTCACCCTAACTTGTTGTTAACTTGACAGGAAAGATAAGTAGACCGGTTGCATTTGGCTGCCCAAATTTAGATCTTCTAGGTTGAATAGTTGGTTTGCAGGAATACTTTGAAATTTTAGGTTTCACTTCATTTCCCCTATAGGGATACATGCATATGGAACTCTCAATCAAACACGGTTTTTGCTGTGTGCTTGTAACTTGACTCATTCAACTAGTTCTCAGTGCACTCTCTATGCATTGTTCCCTGTTGAAGTAGCCCTAAGCAGAGGCAAGGAAAACACACTTTCTTTGGAAAGTATTCACCTGAGCTTCCAAAAAACTCAGAGATTACGGAAACCTCAGCAAATATTTTGTCACCCTATCTTGTTGATACTTGGTAGGAAAAAGTGTATACCAGTTGCGCTTGGCTGCACAAATTTTTGTTCTGCTAGGTTGAAGCATTTCCTTTGCAGGATGACTTTGAACATTTAGGTTTTACTACATTTTCCCCTCTAGGGATACATGCTTTTGAAAATCTAAATCAAACACGGTTTGTGCTAGCTGCTTGAAACTTGACTCACTGAATGAATTCTCATTGTGCTCTCTACGCTTTGTTACCGGTTTATGTACCCCTAAGCAGAGCAAAGAAAAATAGACTTTCATGTGAACGTGTTTGTAGAGCATCCACAGAACTCAAGAGTTTACTGGACTCTCAGCAAATGTTTTTTCACCCGATCTTGTTGAAACTTGGCAGCAAAAATGAGTATATGGGGTTGCACTTGGCAGCCCAAATTTCGTAATCTTATGTTGAAGAGTTCCTTTGCAGGAACACTTTGAATTTTTAGGTTTAACTTCTTTTTTCCCTATGTGAATACATGCATTTGGCATGATAAATCAACACAGTTTGTGATACCTGTTTGAAACTTGGCTCACTCAATTAGTTCTCAGTGCACTCTCTATGCATTGTCCCCCGCTGAAGTATCCCCAAGCAGAGGCAAGGAAAATACGCTTTCTTATGTAAGTGTTTGCAGAGCTTCCACAAAACTCCAAGTTTACTGGAATTTCAGCGAATATTTTTTCACTTGATCTTGTTGATCCTAGGTAAGAAAGATGAGTATACCAGTTGCATTTGCCTGCCAAAATTTCGTTCTTCTAACTTGAAGCATGTGCTTTCAGGAAGACATTGCATTGGGGGGGGGGGGTTCTCTTCTTTTTAACCTATAGGAATACATGCATTTGGAACTCGAAATCAAACACTGTTTGTGCTAGCTGCTTGAAGCTTGACTCACTCAATTAGTTCCTGGTGTACTCTCTGTGCTTTGTTCCCTGTTGAAGTGGTCCTAAGTGGAGGCGAGGAACATACGCTTTCCTTAGAAAGCATTTACAGAGCTTCAACAGAGCTCCAAGTGAACTGGAATCTCTGCAAATATTTACTCACCTGAATCTTGATGACCCTTGTCAGGAAAGATGAGTATACCAGTTGCACTTAGCTACCCAATGTCGTTCTTCTAGGTTGAAAAGTTCGTTTGCAGGAACACTTTGAATTTTTAGGTTTCACTTCACTTTTCCTTATAGGGGGGGACTATGCATTTTGGACTTATAAATCAAACACGGGTT